>NC_080096.1:56930000-57232500 GCF_950005125.1 Chionomys nivalis
TTAAAGCTAACATCCCTGTCACTGGTAGGGAGGCGAGAGAACCCCTGTATATTACAGGGGCATCCACAAGCAGACAGCCAACAAAGAGTCTACTAGTTTTATATAAAGTTTTATGAGCACTTACCAAATACCCCAACAGTCTCACTCCTGACTCTTTTTCTACTTAAAGGAAATGAAAATAGATGTGCACACAAAGATATCTGAGCAATTCAGTGAGGAATTATGGGTGTTAATATGATCACCAAAAATCAGAAGCTAACCAAAGGCCCACCAACCAGTAAGCCGATAAATACATGAAATCCACAGGACAAAGGACTTCCTAGGATCCCAGAGCTTCCAGAGACACAGATTAAGGTAGCAGTAGGAACCAAAGCACAGTTTGAAGAATCTTCTAGAAAAATGCCAGACAGATCGCAGAAAAATAACAATAACAACATGCATGCACGCATGAAGCATTTCTTCACGCACGCACGCACGCATGAAGCATTTCTTTGTTCAGTGTTTCCAGGCTGTGTGCACTACCTGACCCTTAGGCCTTACTCACTCGGTAACTCTCTGAGTTAGTCACCATATAAATTCTCAAGGTATTGTTAAACTTGTATTCAAGTAACCCACATATTATTTAATAACGGTTCAAAATTTTATGAGTGGTGGTACTGGTCAATCAGAAATGCCAAAGAAAAGCCAAAAGTAAGTAAACGCTGTGGACTTAATAAAGTTTAAAAATTCACTTGATATGGTCGCTAAGCTCTACAGTTACAAACTGAAATTGAATTCCAGGGTTCAATTTTCAGACTCTTCCACTTAGCTGCTTTATGATCTTGAACAAATTAACAGGACCTACCTCAGAATGTGGATGTGGAGATTAAATAAATGAATATACTGTGCTCCTCTGCTTAGGATTCTGAGGTCACATCCTAATAAAACATTCAAAACCGAAAATCTTCTAACTTGAAAATGCACTTAATTAACCTAACTTGCCAGGCATCATAGCTCCGCCGTGCAGTAGCACATTGCAGAATACAGCAGCTTATCCCAGTGGGGAGGTGCTCGATGAGCTCGATTTGTTGCTCTTGCATAGCATCGAGAGAGAGAGCTCTGCTCTGTGTGGTGCTAGCACAAGAAAAATCCGGATTCAAAGTATTGTGTCTACTAAAGCCATATAACAAGCAGTAAGCTGAAACACCTGATGGCAGGCACATACAATGCGTGTGCAGATGTGCAGGCACAGCGACACAGTAACTGTTGAAGTGCACAGCTGACCGGAAGCTGCCATTGTGCAACTGTTATCAGTCAGCTCTTCAAGACTCTCGCTGTTTCTGGTTAAACAAAAAACTAATGCGTTGTTCTCTCTCTCTGTCTCTCTCTCTCTGTCTCTCCCTCTCTGTCTCTCCGTCTCTCTCTCTCTGTCTCTCTCTCTCTGTCTGTCTCGTGTGGGGGGGAGCACATGTGCGCTGAGGAATGCATAGAGACGGGAAGAGGATACTGAATCCCCAGGAGCTGCAGTTACAGACAGTTGTGAGTTGCCTAATGTGCGTGCTTGAAACCAAACTCCAGTCCTTCACAACAACAGTAAACACAGCTAAACACTGGGTCATGTGAACTGAAAATGAACTAAAATCCCATCCTAGATTTCGCAAAATCCTGTCCAGAAGGCCCTCTAAGTGACTCCCAAATAATACTGTCATTTTCTCACCCCTCTGAGATTTTCTAGGCCATCTCTAACACAAGACACAAACATCTTAATCTAGACACTTTCTCTGTTCATATGTGGAGCCTATTGCATAGTTTCTGATACATTAGCTAAATTTAACAGATAGCTTCTACTAGCCCACACCTTCTTAAAAATTCCATTCTAATAACTTTAAATCTACTTTTCATGAAGAGTTTAAACTTGGATTTGTCCTGAAAATGCCTATATGTAGAGCTTAAAATGGTAAAGATAGTGTATCTTTCTTTCCCATGCTAGCTAAGGAGATGCCTGGGAATAGCAGATACAGAAATGACCTGTTTTCCTCTGCTGCGTTTAAACATTTTACCCCAGAGACACATCACCCCTCCCAGGCTTTTCTCTTTAACTGAATGAGAGACACTGTTATGTTGCAGAATATTTGTTTATACTGTGAAGATATGTCTTTGCCAAAGCACCTTCTGATTAGTTTAATAAAGACCTGAATGGTCAATAGCTAGGCCTAGGCAGGAAGAGATTAGATGGGGTTCCAGAGACAGAGCAAAGGAGGGTACACCAGGAGACAAGGAGAGAAAAGAGGAGTTGCAAGATGGAAGAGAGGTAACGCCAGGTGATGGAATGTAGATTAATATAAATGGGTTAATGATGTGGGATTCCCCTCTATATGCTCTGAATAACATTGGTTAATAAAGGATTGTTGTGGGCCTGCACAGGAAATAGAGGTAGGAGGGGAAAACTAAACTGAATGCTGGGAGAAAGGAAGCAGAGTCAGTAAGAAGCCATGGAGCCTCTGCCAGAGACAGACATGCTGAAACTTTGCTGGTAAGCCACGACCTCGTAGTAATGCACAGATTAATGGAGATGGGTTAAATTAATATATAAGAGTTAGGCAATAAGAAGCTAGAGCTAGCCGGGCGGTGGTGGCACACGCCTTTAATCCCAGCACTCGGGAGGCAGAGGCAGGCAGATCTCTGTGAGTTTGAGGCCAACCTGGTCTACAAGAGCTAGTTCTGGGACAGGAACCAAAAGCTACGGAGAAACCGTCTCGAAAATCAAAAAAAAAAAAAAAAAAAAAAAAAAAGAAGCTAGAGCTAATGGACTAAGCAGTGATTTAAATAATATGATTTCTGTGTGATTATTTCAGGGCTGAGTAGACAGGTACCAACAAGCAGCCTTCCTCCAACAGGTTAAGTTATAAGAGTTAATTAGGAACAAACCTAAGCTATAGGCAGAGGTTTCATAATTAATAAGAAGTTTCCATGTCACTATTTGGAAGCTGTCTGGCGGGACATAAAAGGACTTGTCACACTGTTATCAAAAAAAAGACTTCAAATACTTTGCAGGAGCCAGCAAAATGATTCCCTGGGTAAAAGCACATGCTTGCTGCCAAGCCCGACAATCCCCAGAACCTACAAGAAGAAAAACCTGGTTCCTGCAGGGTACCATGTAACTTCTAAGTGTGACACAAAGATGCACATGCACACTTAAAGAAATAAATAAAAACCCAAGGAAAATGGGGTCAGGAGGATGCTCAGCTGATAAAAGCACCTGTCTCTGAGTCTGATCACCTGACTTCAATTTCTAGAAACCATAGTGGAAAAAGAAAACTTTCTACAAGCTGTCCTCTGACCCCCACCGGCATTATGGCATGTACAAGCATGCTACCACACACACACACACACATAAAACCAATTTTTAAGAGAAAAAAATGGGCAATCCTTTTGCTTTAAATACATTAGAATTCAATCTATACAATGGAAGTTAAGCATTGCTGAAATAAGTAAACAAACAAAATCCTTAGAGGCTATTCCTTAATAATTCCATTGGGTGGTAGGGAAGTTTCAACTGTCTCTTGAAAAATCACTGGACTTAATATCCTATTTGGTCGGCTATTTTGGAAATCATTAAAAGCAACCTGTGTTAACTGTGGCAAAGGAAAACCATTATAAACAAATGCAATCCCGTGTATATAAAGGGAATGGCGGAACTATAAAGCACAAAGAACAGCACCTACTTCATGGACAAGGGCCAGGGAAGTCTGCTTGAAGCTTCGCCCTCTACTGGCCATCAGTCGATTCAATGGCTTGCCGTCTTTACTCTGATACATGGCAACATCATAGCAAAACAACATGCCACCTTTCAAAAGAAAGAAATCAGAATAAGCATTTTCAATAACAAAAAAAATGTGAGCTATATTCTCAGGGGTCCCACTCTCGGCCAGTCTGGATAGAGAACTTACAAATAAAAACACAAAATGTTAAACAAACTATTATTTTTGAATATTGGTGTCAAAAGAAGGAAAAAAGAGGACACACAAAAATTAACATTTAAAATTAACTTATTTACAAGACACTTATAACTAACATTTATCACCATAAACATTTATAAAAAAAATTTATAATTTTTTGTTCATTTTACATTTTGTAAACTATTGATACTATCTATTAAGCTTTATTCTACAATGAGTTTCATTAAATAAAAGTATGTGCACATATTAATCTCTGTCAACCTTTGATAACACAAGGATCCTACTTAGTCTATGCACTCACATGAACAAGCTGACCTCATACCTGCATTAGTTGGCTTTTGATCGCCCCTCTTTTCCATGCCTTTGTAACTATGGTTAACTGAGTTCTCAACTGAACATCCAGCACCACCTTGGCCCCAAATCAATCAAAAGCCAAGGGAGCCAGTAAAGTACCTGAGAGATAACTTATGGCAACCCCAAGAAACAAATGAAAACTTAGTAATTCTGAGGCAATGAAAAGACATATTTAGGAACCAAAATGACATAAAATATACAGACCATTGCATTTATTTATTTATTTATTTATTTATTTATTTATTTATTTATTTATTGGTTTTTCGAGACAGGGTTTGTCTGTAGCTTTGGTGTCCGTCCCGGAACTAGCTCTTGTAGACCAGGCTGGCCTCGACCTCCCAGAGATCCGCCTGCCTCTGCCTCCCGAGTGCTGCAGACCATTGCATTTTTAAAAACATTTTAAGACAACATTATTTCACATACCAATACCAGTTCCCTCTCCTTCATGTTCTCCCCCTCCCCCTACTTTCTCCCCATCCCACTCCCATCCACTGCTCAGAGAGGGTGAGGCGTCCCATGGGGAGTCAACAAAGTCCGTCACATCACTTGAGGCAGGACCAAGGCCCTCCCCACTGTATCTAGACTGAGCAAGGTGTCCCTCCACAGGGAATGGACTCCAAAGAGCCAGTTTCATTGCTAGTTAGGCCATGCAAATTGCCCAAGCCACACAACTGCCATCCACATTCAGAGGGCCTAGTTCAGTCTTATGCAGGTTCCTCAGCTGTCAAGCCATAGTCAGTCAGCTCCCACTTTGCTCAGGTCAGCTGTTTGTGTAGGTTTCCCCATCGTGGTCTTGGTCCCATTGCTCATATTATCACTCCTCTCTCTCTATGACTGGACTCAAGGAGTTTGGCCTGGTGCTTAGTTGTAGATCTCTGCATCTGCTTCCATCAATTACTGGATGAAGGTTCTATGATGACAATTAGGTAGCCATCAATCTCTTTAAAGAGGAAGGACACTTAAGGTACCATCTCCACTCCTGCTTAGATTCTTAGCTGGGATCATCCTGTGGATTCCTGGCAATTTCCCTAGTGCCTGGTTTCTCACTAAGCCCATAATGGCTCCCTCTTTCAAAGTATCTCTTTCTTTGCTCTCCCTCTCTGTCCTCCATCTAACTCAACCTTCCCAATCCATCAAGTTCTCCTCCCTGCTTCCTTTCTCTCTTCCCCACTCCACTACCACACTCTAACCTTCCCCCATGCTGCCAATTTACTAAGGAGACCTTGTCTACTTCCCCTTCCTGGGGGGATCCATTTATGTCCCTCTTAGGGTTCTCCTTATTTCCTATCATCTCTGTGGTTGTGGATTGTAGGCTGGTAATCCTTTGCTTTACATCTAATATCTATGTATGAGTAAGTACATACTGTATTTGTCTTTCTGTGTCTGGGTTACCTCACTCAGGATAGTTTTTTCTAGTTCCATCCATCTGCCTGCAAATTTCAAGATGTCATTATTTTTTACCACTGAGTAATACTCCATTGTGTAAATGTACTACATTTTCTTTATCCACTCCAGCTGAGGGGCATCTAGGTTGTTTCCAGGTTCTGGTTATTACAAATAATGCTGCTATGAACACAGTTGAGCAAATGTAGTATGATTGTACATATTTTGGGTATATGCCCAAGGGTGGTATTTCTAGTTCTTGAGGTAGACTGATTCCCAGTTTTACGAAAAACTGCCATACTGACTTCCAAAGTGGCTGTACAAGTTTGATTCCCACTAGCAATGTAGGAGTGTTCCCCGTACTCCACATCCTCTCCAGCATAAGCTTTCATTAGTATTTTTGATCTTAGTCATTCTGACAGGTATAAGATGGTATCTCAGAGTTGTTTTTATTTGCATTTCCCTGATGACTAAGGATGTTAAGCAATTCCTTGGGTGCATTTTGGCCATTTGCAATTGCTCAGTTGAGAATTCTCTATTTAGATCTGTACCCAATTTTTAAATTGAGATTGTTTGATATTTTGATATCTAGTTTCTTGAGTTCTTTGTATATTTTGAACATCAGCCCCCAAAACAAAAAACCCAAGATAGCCAAAACAATACTGTATAATAAAGGAATTTCCAGAGGCATCACCACCCCTGACTTCTAATTCTACTATAGAGCTATAATAATGAAATAGCTTAATATTGGCTCAAAAACAAACAAATGGATCAATGAAATCAAATTGAAGATCCAGATTAATCCACACATCTATGAACACCTGATTTTTGACAAAGAAGTTAAAATTTTAATGGAAAATAGAAAGCATCTTCAACAAACAGTGCTGGCATAACTGGATGTCACCATATAGAAGATTCAAATAGATCCATATCTATCACCATGCACAAAACTCAAGTCCAAATGGATCAAAGATGTCAATATGAATCCAACCACACTGAACCTTAAAGAACAGAAAGTGGGAAGTAGCCTTGAACTCACTGGCATAGGAAACCACTTCCTGAATATAACACCAGACACTGAGATCGACAATTAATAAATGGGACCTCCTGAAACTGAGAAGCTTCTGTAAGGCAAAGGACACGGTTAACAAGATAAAATGGCAAGCTACAGAATGTGGGAAAAAAAACTCGACCATTACATTTTTCAACATCTATTCTTGGTATATGTCAGAGAAAAGTTCATACTTTACAAACACAGCTGAGTAAATTGTCTTGCACTGAGAAGACATGTCTAAGCAGAACGTAGATTGTCTTAGTTTGGGTTTCTACTGCTGTAAATAGACACCATGACCACGGCAACTCTTATAAGGAAAACATTTAATTGAAGTGGCTCGCTTATAGTCTTAGAGATTCAGTCCATGATGAGAAGCTTGGCATGGCAGCATGCAGGCAGACAGGGTGATGAAGCTGAGAGTGCTATATATTTCAGGGAACTAGAAGTCAAATGACTTACTGGGCGTGGCTTGAGCCTATATGAGGTTGCAAAGTCTGCCTCCATAGTGATACACTTCCTCCAACAAGGCCACATCTCCTGACAGTGCTACCCCTTTGGGGCCATTTTCTTTCGAACCACCATACAGATCAAGAAGTAAATCATTATGTGTATCTCAGAAGTCTTGGTTACACCTTCCAGCTACACACCAACTCCACCGGCAGTACAACTTCTAAAGAGCTACTTTGCCTATCATGGTTTATGTTTTTAAAGAATTAGATCATGAAGGTGTCTTCACATCTGATTTGTTTGCTCACCCTCATTGTTGTGAAAATCATCTTACTCTTACTGACAGTTGGTCACACATTCTCTCACAGTCTTTTATATGAATGTGTACCATTTGTGTACTTGATTTACTGCAAACAAGCATTTAGACAGCTCCCGAGCTACACACCAGGCAAACAGGACTGCTGTGAACTTATGTCTCTGGTAGTATCAATCAGGTTTAAATTCTGCAAAAATAAAACTCCAAGTAATGTAGGAATTTGTTAAGAATCAATTTTCAAAATATTACAAGAACTTATATTCACAACAGCTGTCCTAGTTATACCTCACCAGCAGTTATTCCTTGGTATCTATGGGAACTGTTCCAAGAACCCCCGTGTTTAGCTAAATTCATTTATATTCATACACAGTATTTGCATGTAAGCTATTCACTTCCTCCTCCATTTCTTGAACTCCTATATTATGTATAACAAATACAACAAAGACATCAGATGTAGCATAAACAGCTGTTGTGTTAAACTGTTGGAGGACTAATAACAAGAAAAGGTCTGCACATGTTTAGTACAACTGTAAACATTCTTACAGATATTTTTGATCTGCAGTTGGTTGACTCCTTATATGTAAAACCCATGGGACTATAGGACCAACCATACTTTGTATTTTCCAACTTGTATCCATTCTAATGATATGAAATGTGATTTTATTACAGTTTTAACCCAGGTTTTTTATGTTAAGGTGATTATCTTCTCATGTGTTTACTGCACATGTGAATACCTCTTTAACTCCTATTTGACTATGTCACACATTTATATAATGAGTGTTAGTCATTTCCACCTAGGTTCTTCTGCTGGAATCCTCCTTCCCAACAAGCCGCTGCTATCTTCCTTTAACATGTAATCCATGTTAATTTACAGGTTTATTGCATGTAATTTAATTACATGTTTCTTGCCCAAGTGTGGGTAGATTATTCCTGGAGCAAGTGGCTACATTGCTGAAGAAAATAAACACCTCCCCCACACCCACAACTGTCAACGGTCCATTCAAGAGCAGAGCTGGGAAAGTCACAGGTCCCGGGGGAACCTACTACTATGTTTTGCTAAAAGGTAATGCTGTCAAATGACCTGCTAACTACTTGTGCTATACTCATTAATTAGAACTGAGTCCATCATTCACGGGGAAACTTCATGCTGCAGTAAGCAACAGTTAACGCTGAAAATATATGACAGACAGTAGAATACCATCCTTCTGAACCGTCAACTCCAATGATTTCCAGTTTTGCTATTAAATAATTTCTATTACTTTGTGAATGTCCTTTATACATTTTCCATGTGTCCTCTATCAGATGTGTGTACCATGAATGTCTTCAATGTACTTGTCATTCTTTTTAAACTAGAGCTTTTAGATCTGGGACGCTTAGTCAGCACTGTGCGTTTGCCACCCAAATGTGAGGACATGAGCTCAGTGCCTAGTATTGACATAAAAGCAGAGTATGGTGGCATGCATTTGAAACCCAGGCACTGGGTACACAGAGACAGGTGGGTCCCTAGAGCTCGCTGGGCCAACCAGTGTGGATGAACCAAAAGCTGCAGGGGGAATGAGAGGCCCTCACTCAGATAAGGTCGAGGACCAAGGAAAACACTTCCCTTCGCATGTAAGGACATGTATGTATACCCCTGATACACATGGATACATGGACCACACACACCATAGACATATACAAATTAAGTAAAAATAAACACATAGGCCTTTTTTATTACAGAGATGATGGCTTTTCTCTACATCACTGGTATAAATCTAGGGACAAATTGGCCATGTGTGCATGTTTCACACTGTATTCATTTGGTCAGCCTATCATTGTACTAACACCCCATTACTAATTATTGTTGGTTTATAATTAGTCGTGACATTGGGTAATGTATATCTTCCTACATTGTTGCTGCCATTCTTCAGAACTGCCTTAGTTATTCTTGTGTTTTTATATTTCCACACAATTTTTGGAATAAGGCTGTCAATTGTCAAAAATATCTGGGGTAATATGATTTATTTAGGCCTGTATGTTAATTTGAAGAGAACTTAGATTTTACAGTATGCAGCTTTCTAGCCCATAAATATCACATATCACTACATTTATTGTTTTTTCAATATTATTTTGTAGCTATGAACATACAGGCTATAGATTTGTTTTAGATATACAATATTTATGATGCCATTACAGTTTTAAATTCTATTTTCTATTCATTATAACATATAAAATATACAACCGATTTTATATATTCACTTTTGTGTGTGTGAATATATATATATATAACTGATGAATAGAATTCAACTATTAATCCTAATAATTATCCATGAAATATTTTACATTGCCTATGAATATAATTGTGTCCTCTGCAAGTAATGAATGTTTTATTTCCTTAATCCTTGTAAATTTTATTTCTTTTTCTTGGCTGACAGCATTAGCAATGGCCTCTCATACAATACTGAGTAGTAGTGGTAATAATAGTGTTCATACATTTTTCCACTATTAGAGAGCAAAGTTTCAATATTTCAGGATTAACTGCGAATATGCATTTGTGGTTATTCCTTATCAGAGCAAATCAAGTTTCCATATATACATAATTTTTAATAAAAGTCTTTTTGGCATCACGACCATGTGCTAACTTTTCAGATTTTTTTTCTCTGCACATTTGACTCTACTTAAAGACTAACTTTCCTTTGTAAATTAAAGCAACGAATTATCTTGGCTTTGAATCTTTGAATTAACCATGTCTTACCCTTTACATGCATTGCTTAAATAACATCCTTTACATCCCATCTTTTCAGCTGTGTTCACAGAAAAGGGAGGTATATAATGTTCCTGTCTTGTAAAGTCATGGTCATGTTCTGGTGTGAATATATGCTGGTCCTATGAAGAATTCATTTTCTCTGAGTTCTTGCTACAGTCTGTACAAATCTAGTACTATTTCCTTTTCTTGACAAACAGTAGAAGAATTCATCAAGAAGCCGCCAGTAGGAAGATGATTAGGTTAGAGAATGAATTTCTTCAGTCAATATCAAATTGTTCATATAACCTCTTCTCTTATCAATTTTATCTTTTGAAGAACTTCTGTAGCTCACTTAAATTTTGAAGAATATTGGCTAAAATTTCTTTGTAGTATTTATCTTTCTGAACGGGATAGGATCTGAAGTAGCATTACCTTTGCTGTTACTCATATAGGCATACTCAGCCTTCTGTAGTTACTGATTTTGTTAAACCTTCATATGGCAAGTATCCTTATGGCTTTCATCTCATATTTTTATAATATTTACTTGATTTGCTATTCTTTTCCAAGCTATTTTAAAAAGTTTGTTTTCCTTCCTTGTTTCTAATAAGTATATTGAAAGCATACATTTCTGAAATAGCTAGAATTACTTGGGAAGAGAAACCTTGATGGAGAATGCCTACGTCAGAGTGACCTACAGCAAAGCCTGGGGGGCATTTTCTTAATATGGATGATTGATGCAGGAGGATCCAGACCACTGAGGGCAGTGCAATCCCTGGGCTGGTGGTCATGGCTCTTATAAGAAAGCAGACTGGACAAGACGGGGGAAGCAAGTCAGTAATTCAGCTCCTGCCCTCACTTCTCTTAGTTATGGACTATAAACTGTAAGGGGAAATAAACTGTAACTCCCAAAGTTTGTTTGGTCATGGTTCTTTATCACAGCAATAGAAAGCAAATTAAGACAAGCAGGCAGATCACACACACACACACACACGTCCAAGCACTCCCACACACAATGCGCATCTCCACACACATACAACACTGCTCACACATACACGCAAACACAAAATCAATCAAGCAGTCAACAGAAAGACACTGTAGCTACATTTTACAAGCTGGTTTGTCCTCACTAGCAGTTCCAGTTAATTTCTAAACTATCTTTATCAGTGGATTCACTGCATAAAATATTTGGCTCTACTGTGTTATTTCTGGGCATGCACATCATGCATTTTGATCATATTTATGCCAGCATCACCGCTTAGCTCCTACCTCCTCTTAGCACCCTTGTTCTGCCCAAGGTCTCCCCTAATTTCATGTCTTACTTGACAATTTGCAACTGTGCAGTACAGCCTTCTGAATCTGACTTATGTCATTCATTTAGTATGGTGACACATAGTATTCCTACAAACGGTACAATTTTGCTTCTCTTTATGATGGCATAAAATCCATATGCATGTAAACTAAAGGTTACTTTAAATTAATCATTCATCTATTGATGGACACAGTCTGATTTGTGAGCAGTGTCATAATAAACACAAAGGTATAATTATATTATATTATATTATATTATATGCTAACTTTGATTACTTTGGGCAAAACCAACAAGTGGTACAGGGAGATCATTATGATTCTCATCTTCTTGGAAACATCTGTATTGACTTCCATAGTGGCTAAATTAATTTATAGTTCCAACAACAGCGTATGAGTATGCCTTGTTCTCTCTTTCTGTATCTGCATTTCTTGTTTGTTTTCTTGATAATGGTTATTCTGGCTGGGCTGAGCTGGGATCTCAAAGGAGTCATGATTTGCAGTTCCCTGATGGCTAAAGATATTAAAATTTCTTCCATACATTTGTTGGCCATTGGTTGCTCTTTCCACCAACAGACCTGACCTCCACCTGAGCCAGATCCCATATATCTAGCCCATAGCCATAATTGTGAATATACTCCAAAAGGGGGGAAAAATTCTAAAATAGTTCCCCCATTTTGGAATTGGAAGCCTTTTTCTTTTTTTTTTTTTCTTTTTCATTTTCTTTCTTCTTTTTCCTCTTTACTGGAAAAAAGACTAAATATAGTCTTTGCTTCTATAGTTTTCAAAATCCCACTCCAGCTTGGTTATTTGTTGTAACTTTTCCAGCTGTGTGTAACATTAGTAGCAGCAGCTGCAGCGATGTCTTACCATGTGACCTATGACAATTCCATGTGGAAGGAAGAGTGTCAGGCTATAAACCATGTCGTCTTCTCACCTGCTAGCCCAGGTTTCAGTCCTGGTTGCTTGTTTGTTTCATACATCTTCAGTATGAAATTGGGGATTCCTGCTACTGTCTTCCCTTGGTCTGATCGGATGCCTCCTTTCAATGCCGAGTGATAAATTCCGCGGGGCATATTCACCATCTCCTGTTTCACAAGGGATGTAAAGAATTCTTCCAAGGCTGAAAAAGAATAAAAAGAATTCAAAACCCAAATAAATGTGGCATCCCAAAAGCAGAGAATTAATTAATTAATTAATTAATTAATTAATATGGACACCTAGCTATATTTCAGGTTGAACTTTGCAGCGTGAAAAGTAAACTACCAATTATCACCTCTTTCTTAAACTTCCTCAGTTTAAAACAAAGCACGGCACAGTTAAGGTATCAGAATTTAGAGTTCACTCTTACTGCTTCACCGTCACTTCTTACATTTAATTCATTGGTTCTGTGGCTCCACCTTCAGAGTCCATCCTTCCACAACCATCCTTATGAAACATTGCCTAGTTGTCGTCTTCATCCTTTCTCTAATATGCTAATAGAGTTACATCCTTAGTTTCTTCTTCCTAATAATCATTCCTGCAGAATCCTCCAGGCAGAAGCTGAGATTCTCCTTTGCTTTCCAAATGCCATCCAATAGCTTTGACTGTACATTTAAAACAATACTGTACAGATTTTGATCACAAACAAGGAAGCGTCAGGACTCTCACCCTGACCTCATTTCTGCCCTGCTCCCTTCTTGCCAAGTTAAAGATATCTTTCCAAATAGCCTTTCTGTTCTTCAGACTTATAGGCCTGCTGTGTTGTATGGGCATGTGAGACTTGCTTGCTGTCTACCTGGATTATACCAGATTTTCACAGAAAGAGCCATGCTTCTCCTTTGGATGCTTTCAGAGAGATCTTTCTGAAGCAAGCACCTTTCTGTAGCAATGTTAGTACAAGTATTAAAAACTGAAAAATCCATTTCTTTCTTCTTTATCTGCACTGCTAATGAAGCTTGTGCTCTTTGCTATTTGATACTGTATGTACTACTCAGCAGCATAAAAATGTAGGATCAGAAGACAACAAGATGTCAAACAAAATAACTGGTAAGGTAAGACTTATGGGTTCAGGGCTGAGTGCCATTTCCATAAGGGCCACTAGAGGCTGCCCAATACAGAAACAAAAACAAAGCATTAAAGCTAGACAAATCACAGTGGGGGAGAGAGAGAGAGAGAGAGAGAGAGAGAGAGAGAGAGAGAGAGAGAGAGAGAGAGAGAGAGAGAGAGAGACTACTGAATGCTCCTCCAACAGAACAGAAAGGCAGGGGTTCACCCAGTAACATCCAAATTTCATTAGGAATATTTCGACCTCAAGGTGCCCTTTAAATGACCATGATTTAAAGCAGTGAATACCCCCTAGCACATCTATTAGGTGTCCTTCTATCTTTCTATATCATCTCCTGGATGTAACCAAACTTATCCATACAAAGCGAAGAGAGGGACTGTGGAAGTAGCTCAGTCAGTAACATATGTGGCAGAGCCTGAGGACCTGAGTTCGAATCCCAGCACCTGTACAAGAAAGCCAAGTGAGGCAGCATACACACGCCATCCCCAGTCAAAGACAAAGGATCCCTGCAACCTGCAAGCCAGACAGTCTACCCAATGGCAATGCTCAGGTACAACTAAAAGACTCTTCTTCAAGAAGCATGGAGAAGCAATTGAAGAAGACATCCATGCCCATCTCTGGTCTAGACACATTCACACTCATACACAGATAGGTGCACACATACATACACACACATAGATGAGAACATCTGTTGGGAACAGTTTCTACGACTCCTCTACCCTATGCTCTCTACCCTCTACACTGCTCTGTAGCCTCCAAACAAAGATGTGGGAAATGCATCAACAGGCTGCTCAATGTTTCAGTCACTGAAAGGCACTGGCGAGAGATCAAAGGGTGAAAACACAGTGAAGCCAGGGAGCTTAAGCCCTAGACATTGTCCAACAGGTTACTACAGGCTGCTTGCACCCTTGTTTAGAGGGCTGTCTCCCCTTAGGCAGCTCTATCTGTGACATCAATGTCTCTCTCCCTCCCTACACAGGCCAGAGTACCTTAGGTATTCTCAGATGATTCATCCATCGTGTCTAATGAATTCCCATTAACTTTGAAAACATACTTACAGAGAATTACTTTATTAAACTTTCTTCAATTATTCCGTTGAACATGAACCCCGTGTCCTGTCATGACCTTGATGAATCTAAACAAGTGAACGATATGTAATCACAGGCTATGTGCTCCAGTTCCTGAACACTGTGCTACAGGTACAACTGCTGTAAGCTCAGTCTGAGAACAGACTTTACAAATTGTGTGTGCGTCACGTGACTGTGAAGATAGGAGCGCTCTGTAAGAGAGGATAATTCAGAAAGAACTGTGTTCTGACAAAAGGACACACGTCAAAAGAGAAGGAAGGATAGATAGGCTTGCAAATGCACTGCTCTAGCAACGGAAAGTCTTCTTGTCAAGGTCTGTGCTCAATAGAAACCTCTCAACTCCGTCACGGAGAAGTGTGGTAAGGATGCAGGGACATGAATGAAGCCACTACAGAGAACACATCTTCTCCAAGTAAGTAAACCAGCAACTAGCATTCTTTCCACTCTCTGATCCTTGGCCTTGGCCTCTTTATTATATATAACCAGGTGAGAATTTGCAAAGAAGAAGAAAATCCACAGGACAACAAGGTGAGAAGTTAACACTGCAGTTATGGCTAATGAAAAATCATCCAATGGAAAAAATATAAAATTAATACAAGGAGCTAGGTTAAGGATCTTAAATACACTATGCTGAATGAAAAACATATCAAACTCCTACTAAAGTTCCCAAACTTGGAGTATCTGGAAAAATCCAAATAGGACGACAATACAAATAGATTTAAACTAGAACTTTAAAAATCTGAACATTAGGTTCTGGAAAGATTGCTTGGTGGTTAAGAATGAATACTGCTCTAGCATGAGACCAGAGTTCAATTCCCAGTACCAACAGGGCAGCTCACAACTGTATTTAACTCCAATTCCAGGAGATCTGATAACCTTTTCTTCCTCCATAGGTGCCGGGCACACACATAATGCACTTACATACATGAAGGCATAGCACCCCTACAGGTAAAACTTTTTTGAAAAATTGTGTGTTAAGAAGAAGAGGAGGAGAAGAAATAACCAACAAGAGAAACAGGCCATGATCCCCCTCTTTCCAGAGCAGTGGCTTTACTGCCATCAGTGACTAGTGAGCATCAAGCAATCTACACCCAGTATGCTTCTAGTCTCTGTTCCTATGGTACAACCTATGTGTCCTTCTCTGTCAGTACTACATTAATTGGAGCAAGAGCACAAAATAATGTGTCTATGGCCATGGCTTTCCAGACATAGTTAATACCTCCATGATCAACTTGACTCCAATTAGTAGATTTCCTCAATCACAGTCGATAGAGTACTGTAACCAGCAAGTAAAGACACCAGCAGAGAGATACCACTGTTCAAAAGAGGTTTCCAGTAGCAATGTTTTCCTTCTTCCCAGGCACTTGCACCCTTCTGATGACCACAGGACTACAGGAATCAGCAAAGGGTGCAATACCATTTTAATAGTCCAAATAAACTACTGTCCATGGCTGTTTTAGGACACGGGAGAAGTGTTGTATAATAAGGCTTTCCTACTGCTGCAAGCCCTGGAGAGACTCAAGGCTCCCGGGGAACTGGAAGGTAGGAAGTGCGGAGAAGAAATAACAGTGAACAAGTATTGGTGGCTTGCTGTAAAGCAGAAAAGAAATGAAAACACGGCATCTTTGACTCATCTCCAGTATTCAGCTGGCTCTCCTGAAAGGAGGCAGGGATGGACAGGAGTTTTATCTATAAATTAACAACAAATTTTAAATACAAAATTTTAATCACAGTCCATAATCCATTATCTCAAGCTATAATCACTTATCGTTTTTTAGATAAGACTAAAATAGGAACAGTGAAAGTTTTATATGTGTGAGCACCACACATAGGCACAGCATGCCTTGAAAGGCTAATGGTCCAATAAACTTTATATCAAAGCTGAATGACCACATAACTTGATCCTTAAAGTTAAAAAAAAAAAAATGGTCTCCTTATGTAGCCCCGGATGGCCTGGAAGTCACGGCATGAACCAGATGAGCCTCAAACCCATCATGCCTGGCAAAGGTACAACCCTGTCTTCCAGCTAACGACCCTCCAGCTTCTTCCTCATTATCACATCCCACCTGTGTGAATCAGTGCACAGCTCTTGACCCATTTTTAAAAAAACATTAATTTATAGCACTCAAATATTAATGATGTGGTTAGTACACTTTATAGAAAGAATAAACCAGCTCAGCCATTGAAAGAGTCCTTGCTGTTCTTGCAGAGGACCCAAGTTCTAGACCTGCACTCATGGGGCAACTCTCAATAGTCTATAACACTCTGGGCACCAGGCATGAACACGGTTCAAAAATATACATGCAAGCAAAACATCCAAACACATGAAAGAATGAAATAAAATAATTTAAAAGAAAGAACAAATCCATAATGGTGAAACTATCAGTAAATCTCTCAAAAACTGAATGACCTTCTTTTTCACTTAGCTTATAACAAATAGGCAAGAATTAAAGCAGTGCCCTGGAGTCCCAGTGCAAATCTGCCTTGCACAATAAACTCAGTTTCTGAAGTGAATTCTAACTATCACTGAGAACAATTGCTTAAACTCACTTTCCGGCTCAGCGTTACTGTCATCTAACGGGTTTTATTATGGTTAAAACACCATATTACCTAAGGCAATGCCTATAGAACACGGTTATACTTATCATTTCAGCCAGAAAGATTCTACATGAGAGTAAACTACAAATGCACACAACAAACAAACAAACAAACAAACAAAAAGCCTCCACAATTTATCAAACAGGCAAAATCACTAAAAAAGGTTAGCCCCATGGTTGCCAAATAGGAATCACCTGGTAAAACTGAAGGCGCGGTGATGGTCAACAGTCTCAGATAGCAAGGGCCAGGAATGGAAAGGTCCACAGTCTCCTCCTCATCCAACTCATCAGGAGCAGGCATTTCTGGCCTTATCTGAAGGAAGTAATGTCAGAGAGGCTGGAATTAAACATGCAAAATATATTCTTTGTTGACTCTGGGTTAAGATGTCAAAGTTGTCTTAGATGCATTGCTCTTTAATATCAAAAGACAATTTAAATAAAAATTTAAAAGAATTTATGTAACAGCAGGCATAGTGATGCACACCTTAAATCCCAACACTTGGGAAGCAAAAGAAGGTGGATCTCTTTGAGTTTGAGGCCAGCCTAGTCTACATAGTGAGTTCCAGTACAGTCAAGGCTACAAAGAGAGACTATGTCCCAGAAAACCACACACACACACACACACACACACACACACACACACACACACTCATCTCCCAGACTTATTAAATGATAAACTCTAGTAATTTTATTTGGTATTATCTCAGTTCCATTTAAATAACTGATAGTAATACAATTAGAACATCATCATAAGCTAACATGAGCAATGATTATTATAGAAAACTAATAAAATTAGTTTTTATTAGTAAAATAATACTACACGCCACACAGTAAAAAGATACCAACTGGCATATTCAATGTGTTCAACCTTAGTATTGTATAATTCAATATTTGATTTATCTGATTTTTATTTTAAATCGTGACTTAGAGGCTAAAGAGAGGCTTGGGAGATAAGAGCAATTGCTGGTCTTCCAGAGGACTGAGTTTGGATCCCAGCACACATGCTGGGCAGCTCACAACTGTTTATAACTTTGGCTCTAGGTGTTTCAACCTATTCTTCTGGCTTTTATGGCTGTAAACACACATACACACACACGCGCGCGCACACACACACACACATTTTTTAAAAATCCTTATCTCAGCTATATCTCTATGACAAAACTTAAAACCTTCTATTGGAAATATGTGTAGATTGGTGCATGACAAATATTTTACTTGATATTCCTTAGACTTGGCAATTGTTGCTACAGAAAGTAAAATTACTAAAATCAGTAATCAGTAACCTTACTTTATTATATGTAATTTGTATTTTGAAGATTTTTTCAGTTGCTTTGTATGAATTAAAATAAGAACGTAACATTAGCACTATCATATTTTCCACAAGATATAATGGTAAAGCAATTAATTAAATTTTTAATACTTTCAATGACACACCATCATAATGTCCATGCAGAGATAATTAGCATTAGGGTAGGGAATCAAAATACAGAAAAGTGGTTGCTATAATCATAAAGTACCAGATCCTAGTCGTTACCATTTGCCTGTCTCTGGGAGTTATTTTTAGAAATAATTAACAATTTCTACAGACTGCCTTCTTCATAGGTCCCTAAAGCACCATTTCATTAGCAACTGCACTGAGTCAGGATTCTTGCAGAGAAATAAAAGAAAACAGACAGCAAATGCTTCTCTTATGTATAATAATCTCAACTCCAGTGACGCTGCTCAACCATAAGGAGAGTTATCATCAGTACATGAAGCACATGGGAAAGCAACTTAACCTCCGGAGTACTTTCCAAGATGAGACTTCAATTAGATTCAACCCTGAGAGCTTAGCTCTAAGAGAAATAAGTCAGCCACACTTCAGAAGTAACAATCGAGCATCGTTCAAGATAGGGTATGACAGCATTCACTTACGACACTACATTATCAGAGATACCCTGGCACACTGAGAATCTTTCAGTTCTAGCAAGCAGTGTTTCTCAAGAATCTCTGGTTTATAGTTGAAATTTTCTAAGTTTAGAATGATTGAGAACTGTCTTTGAAATTCTAAAAAGTACTAGAGCTTTCTAGTTCCTGAAAACTTAATGATTAAAAAAGAAAGTTCATTGTCCCTCTGATATGCTTTCTAATTTTAAGCATCAAGAATCTTCAGAAAACTTGTAAAATAATTACCTTAAATCCAAGAAATTTTAATATAGGTATATAACAAAGATAAACAACATTAAAACATGTTCAAGAACATTTATTATATAGCATTATGCCTCCAACTATAAACACAATCTAGTATAAATTAATAAACGAACTGGTCTGTTCATACAATAAAACATAATTCAACTATTTGTAGTAATAAAATATAACTTTTAAAAAGGAAATAAATAATGAAAGGGTGTGAGAGATGGCTGGGTATGTTAAAAGGCACTTGCTATGAAGCCCAAAGATCTGAGTTGTATTTCCAGGATTCACAAAGTGGAAGAGAAAACTGACTTGTCCTGTGACATCCACATATGCCCTTCTCTTTTCTTCCAGATGTTCAGGAAACATAAATGCTTGAAAAAGCTAAATAAAGATCAATGATGAATTTAGTTAAGATAATCAAAATTACACTAGAAATACAAAAAAATCAAGGAAACAAACAATTGGTTCTTTGAAAGGAGAAACAATATTAACAAAGGCTTCACCAAACAAGCCAGAAGAGATAAAAGAAACTAGTAAAGGTAAAGGAAAAGCAAAAGATACCACTGAAATCCAGAGGATCATTGCAGAATGCTTTGAAAAAATATATTCCAATTAACAGGAAAACCTGGAAGAAATGCATAAATTTCTAGGTACATATCATGTACAAAAATTAACTCAATAAGATGAAAAACCCAAAAGGATCAACAAAAAACAATGATATTGAATCATCAATTTAAAAAAAAAAAATCTCCCACAAAGCAAAGTCCTGGACTGGAAAGACTTATCACCTGGTTCTACCAAGTCTTTCAATTCCCACCAACGCTTCTTAAACTACTTCACGAGACAGAAAAGACAGACTGCTTGCAAACTCATGCTATGAAGCTGGTATTACACTGACACCAAACCCAGAGAAGGAAACAAGAAAAATAACGACAAGCCAGTTTCCTTAGTAAGCATAAATGTAAAACCCATCAATAAAATACTTGCAATCAAACTCAAAAATACACCAAAAAATCAAACACTAATGATCAAGCTGGGTTCATTGTAGGAACACAGGACTAGTTCAATATATTCAGCTCACATCAAAGAATTAATGCATAAAAATATAGAAAATGGGGGGCAGGAGAACACATTGCTCCAGAAAATCCAGGTTTGAATCCCTAAACCCATACAATGGCTCATAAACATCTTTAATGTTATTTCCATTCAGCAAACATGCACATGGTACACATACATGCACACAAAAATTTATGCATGTAAACCAAGATAAATAAATCTTCATAAAAATATAGCACATAAAAAGTTCAGGAAAAAAATTGCATAAATATTACATGTAGAAAAAAGTTCACAAAATTCAACATCCCTTCATGCAAAACATCCTGCCTGCAGAAATCGGAGAGAGAATGATAACATCTAATGACAACAAAAGGTTTATGTTGTGGAATACTTATTTACCTATATAAAGATGTGTTACATTTGTTTATGTTGTGGAATATTTTAACTATACAAAAATGTACTGCATTTGTTTAACTATGTAAAGATGTGTTGCATTCATTTAATTATGTAAAGATGCCTTACTGGGTTTTTTTTTTTCTTGCCTGCCTAAGGCACCTGATTGGTCTAATAAAAAGTGACCAGCCAATAGTGAGGGAGAAGGTATAGGTGGGATTTCCAGGTAGAAAGAGTAAGAAGTAAGTCAGTAAATAGTAGGAAGTAAGTAAGTATTAGTAAGTAAGAAAGTAAGCAGTAAGTAAGTAAGTAAATAGTAAAAAGTAAGTAAGCATTAGTAAGTAAGTAAGTAAGTAGAAAGCAATTTAGGCTTGGGGGAAGAAAGAAAAGGAGATGCCAGGGATACACCAGGGGCCAGACAGACAGATATGGAGAAAATTAGCAAGTAGGACACATAGAATGATAGGTAAAAAGCCAGCCCTGAAGCAAAACATGGACAAATAGAAACAGTTTAAATTAAGCTAAAATTAAGCTAGTGGACAAGCCTAATCTAAGGTTGAGCAATCATAACTACTAATAAGTCTCTGTGTCTTTATTTGAGAGATCTGGAATCCCCAAAAAAACCCAACCATAATTATATGTAGAAAACTACAGTCAATGTTATACCAAATAAGAAAAAACTTAAGAGAATTTTCTTTAAAATCAGGAACAAGACAAGGTTCTATCCTATATGTACTATCATTCAATCTAGTACTTGAAACTGTAGCCAAATCAATAAGACAACAGAAAGAAGTAAAATGAACACATAGAAGTAAAATTATACAAATTTTAAAAAATATGAAACTCTACTTTATGAACCTAAATGTTCCACCAGAAAAATCTTAAATCTGGCATACACTTTCAGAAAAGAAGCAGGATCAAATCCATTGAAGGAAATGCTGCTTGTTGGTTCCTGGCTGCCCGGATAGCTCAGATCTGAATTAATCATACAGAAACCATATTAATTAAATCACTGCTTGGCCCATTAGCTCTAGCCTCTTATTGGCCAATTCTTATATTAATTTAATCCATTTCTATTAATCTGTATATCGCCATGTGGCTGTGGCTTACCAGGTGAAGTTCCTAGTATCTGTCTCCAGTGGCTCCATGGTGTCTCTCTGACTCCGCCCTTCTTTCTCCCAGCATACAGCCTAGCTTTCTCTGCCTAGTTCTGTTCTTCCCTGTCATAGGCTCAAAGCCGTTCTTTATTCATTAACCAATAAAAGCAACACATAGATAGAAGGACCTCCCACACCATCTAATAGCTTTCTACACAACAAATTTAATTAGAAATAAACTAGGAAAATAATGTCACTCACAATGGCCCTTTCCAAAACAAGATACCTAGAAATAAACCTAACCATAGAAGTGAAGGCTTCTATAGTTAAAAGATATAAACCCCTGAGGAAGAAGATAGAAAGGCATCCAATTTTCATGGATCATCAGGATAGTACTTTGTCAATGGCCATATTATCAAAAGCAACATACGACATTCAGGGAGATCCCTATCAAAATTCTAAAGAAAGTCTTCACAGAAACAGAAAAATAGTAACCTTAAAATTCATATGCAAAAACATAAAAAAGTAATAAGCCAAAGAAGTCTTGAGAGAAAGAGAAGGAAAGGAGGGGGTATTATCTTAAATTATACTGTACCTTATCTTAAATTATACTGTAGAACTGTAATCACAAAATAGCATAATACTGACTCAAAAGCAGATACAAACAACAATGGAATAAAACAGATGAATCATAAATAAATATACCCAGTCACAGCCAGATGGTTTTCAATAGAATGACTAAAAATGAGTATTAGAGAAAAGCCTCCTCAGCAAGGAATGATTTTTTTTTTTTTTTTTTAAAAAAGACCCTATACATCCACAGAGAACACTGAAACTAGACCCTTATCTCTGGTCTTCAATTAAAAAAAGAAACCAAAAAGTTGATTAAAGACCTCAATGTAAGAACTGAGAGGTTGAAACAAATCTAGGGTAACACTTCAAAGTATAGGCATAGGTACAGCCATTTTTTCTTTTGGGAGGTAGAGGACCTCCTCCAGTTTTCTGTGTGGCTGAGACTTGAGCTCCTGATTATCATTTTGTTACTTTCCAAGTCTGGAATAACAGGTGTGTACTACCACACTGGCTGGCGAAGACTTTATAAAACAATTTTTTTTTATTTGCATGGGTGTTAGGCTGCATGTATCTATGTGTGCCACTTGCTTGAGTGCTGCCTGCGGAGGTCAGAAGAAAGAAGCAGATCCTCGTGAGCTGGAGGTACAAGTGATTGTAAACTACTACATGGGTGCTGAAAATTGAACCTGGGTACTGTGCAGGAGCAGACAGTGCTCTTACTCACTGAGCCATCTCTCCAGCACCATCAGGACCCTTTTACAGAGGACTCCAACAGTCCTGGAAGGAACAAGCATTGACAAATGGGGAGTGCAGCACTTCACAGTGCCTCTCACAACAAATGGCAGAATGAAGAGGCAGTGAATGGACTAGGAAAAGGGGATTAAACCAGGCGGTGGTGGCGCACGCCTTTAATCCCAGCACTCGGGAGGCAGAGGCAGGCGGATCTCTGTGAGTTCGAGGTCAGCCTGGTCTACAAGAGCTAGTTCCAGGACTGGAACCAAAAAAGCTACAGAGAAACCCTGTCTCGAAAATAAAAAAAAGGGGGTGGGGTGGGGGGGATTAATATCCAGAATATATAAGGAATTTTAAAAAATTGAACATTAAAAACAAGTAATGCAAACAAAAATGGGGAGATTAACAGATATTTTACAAATGAACAAGTAAAATAGCCAATAAATAAATGTAAGAGTTGCAGCATTATTAGTCACTAAGCAAATATAGACCAAAACTGCTTTGAGTCCAACTCTGATCAGAAAATATATGAATTTAAAAATATATAAAAATTTAAAAATATATCAAATGCTGGCATTGATGTAATAGGAAAAAACCCTGCATACTCCTCAATAAACTAAAGGCATACTTAGCATATAATCTCGCTATTCCCCCTTGTGGATATAGACCTGAAGGAACCAAAGGTGGCATGGTACAGACATAGCCTCATACTCATGCTTCTCTGGCACTATTCACAATAGCCAAGTCATAGAATCAGTCCAGTCGCCCATCGATAACTGAACGGTTAAAGAGACAGTCCCATGTATACACCATGGCATTTTATTTCAGCAACGAGAATAGGAAAGTCATGTCACTTGCAGGAAAGAGGATGGAATTAGAGATCAGCATGTTAAATGAGATTAACAAGACCACATATTTTCTCTTACATCTGAATCTTCCTTTAAAACAGTGGGCATGGAAGTATATATTAGGGACTAACAAGGCGGGCTAAGGGCGGATAGAAGGAAGGAAATGAAGTACAGAGATATATAAGATACATGCTGCACAGAAAAGAACCCTGAAAAGACTATAAAAAGGAAGTCAGTCACAAACTCCACATTCTGATGATTCCATTTATAAGAAAGCTTCGGAAAAGACAAATTCACTGAAAGAAGATAGACATTTGTTTAGGGAATAGAGAGGAAGGGAGTAAGGCGACCACCAACCCAACAAGGGCTCTTTTAGGGAAGAATGTTCTCACACAAATCTTTACACTTTCTAGAAGCACTAAGCTGCCCACTTTAAATGGGTGAGTCTTATGGTTTGTGAATTATAAGTTAAAGAATTTGCTTAAAATGAAAGTAAAGAGGAAAGAGCTGGAGTGGCAGTGGAGAAGGAAAAGAAACCACTGCTGTCCCTCCATGTGAGGGGGCATAAAGTGTGCCAAAGAACCAAACGCTTCCAGAATTACTTAGCAGAAAGGAGGTACAATCATTTTGCACATACTATAACCTGTCCATTCCTCCTGCTCTATCAAGTGACATTACTCAAAATGAGTAACAGTATCCAGGACACTTACATTTCTAAAAGCCACTAAAGAAAGTCCCCAGGTTGGATAACCCAACCATCGTAAATGGTCTAATTTCACACTGATGAGTGAGTGCCAACTAATGTAGGTGCCAGGAGTCAAACTTGGGTGCCCTGGAAGAACAGTAAGTGCTCTTAACTACTGAGCCATCTCTCCAGCTCCTCCGCTCAGGTCTTAAGGAATTATTTCCTCCAGCTATCTAACACCAATCTTTGACTTTGGTTTGTGTATAACAACATAATAGGCTCAGAGTGAGGGCACTCATGTGTAAGAATATCTGATGAAGTTACTAAATTTTGGTAATTGCATCGCATTAGCTGCTAAAACATCCAGGGACAGCTCAGTACATCCTTAGAATACACACACAAATCTACGAGACCTCCCAATTACAGAAAAGCTTTGTTGAAAAACAAAACTCAGCAAAAAGCCAAATAAAAGAATGACAAAACTCTCCTTCAAATTGAACTGGATATGGGAAAGTTTACCTATGAAATACCTCACTGTACACACCTAGCCAGATAATCTCCAAACACCTACGTGTGTCTCACCTATGAGATCAGAGTGAGTGCTCAAGCAGAGGAGTGTGCTGGAGAATGTGTCAAGTATCTGCATAAATTTAGCTAAAAAGAGAAACAGCTTCTGATGAATGCAATGACATTCAGTTAAATCAAAGCCAAGAGGGTTACACCATATTTATACCAACCCTGGATACATAATGAGTACTTCTTTATTGCTTCTAAAAATAACCCCAGAAATCAACAAGACTATCTTACGATCTTTGTAAGTTTAATTTTGTAACAGCTGAGTAGTTTTTAATGACTCTAAGTCAGAAGAAAAAGCAATGTCTTCTACCTAAAAGTTTGCCCACTACTCGTTATTTTACCAGAGAAACATTCTATATTGTCTTAGTTGATTTGTTTTATTTTTTTTCCTTTTGGGTAGGTGGAGGGTGGGATGCTAAAGAAATAAGAGGATAATAGTAAATATCTAAAAAAGAACAGAATATCTACAAATAATGGGGAAAGTTGTCTATTTTTTAAATATTGAAATAATATCACCTTTTACTATAAAGGCGTTCATTAGTCATCTATATTATCTGGACTCATCGTGGCAATGAAAGTAAAATTAGAGCTTTAACTCCTTAACATGACCCAGTACATTAAAGTGGGTTAAATTACATAAGTACTAGATTGTTTTTTCTTTCTTTCTTTAAAGACAGAGTCTCACTATGTAACCCTGGCTACTTGCTATGCAGACCAAGCTCATCTTGAACGCAACACAGACCAAGCTACTTTTGCATCCCTACAGTGCTGGAATTAAAGTCTTATACAATTACACCCGTCATATAGTAATTTTACGTTTAGTTTGAAATAAAAATAATTGCCTAGCATATACTAGGCTAGAATTCCATCCCCAACACTACAATAGCAATATCAACAACATTAATAACTTACTTATTTTAGATGCCATACTTTTTGCTGACTTATAAAAGTAATGACACTTTCTTCTTGCCATATAAATCATTTTCTATCTTACTAAAAAGGGCTTTTTTTCTTATGACACTTGTTGTTTGTGAAAGATAATGATTGTTAGCAGCACAAGAAGTAGAAAATATTCATCTATGCTTATAACTAAACTCCAAGACGGCACTCTGACCTGACGGGAAAGTGGTTCTTAGGATGGCACAGGATTTCCGGGCAAGCTGCGACTCCAGTCATTTAGGATGACGCCACACGCACCACAGTGCCTTTCACCTGCTTCAAGGAGATTCAAACCTAACCCTTACGAAGCATAAGATCACACAGTTTTACAGTTTCAAAGAGTAATGAACAAGTTATATTATAAGGATGCTCTACCTAGAGATGCATACACACTCATCAGGAAATGAGCTCCTATGATGGGAAATAAAGACATATAACAAGAAAAAAAAAAACAAGAGATAGCAGTGAAAAGGCAGAAGCTCTTACCTTTTCTGGCAGGTGAAGGACGGTGTGTTCTCCTGAGCTGAAGTGAGACAGAGATTTATAGGCAGCACTTGCTACAATGGGATCCTGGGTGAGACAAATGGAAAACAACGCATATCAACAGCAGATCTAGAGGAGGCAAGAAAATCTTCGCTCCCCAGTGCCAGGCTGCTACAATTGCTGTCTGAGGAGTGATATTCAACTGCTACTTGGCCAAAAAAATATTTACTAGAGACTTGAGAAATCAAGTTTCTCACTTCAGAGAAACACTGTTTTTGTTTTTTTTTAAGTAGGGGACAAACAAACAAATAAACAAATTATCATTAAGAAAGAAGTAAGAATGGCTGAGGAAAATTAACATCAAGCATTCTGGAGAATCTGTCCCAAAAGAGCAACAGAAAATAAAACTAGGCTGATGGGCTCAGAAACACTAAATTTTTACCCTAACTTGGACCTTAAAAATTATCTAATTCCTCGGGTTCCTCTGGATTAGTCCAGTTTAGTAGGACTGCGGTGGTTTATGTCTGACAAGCTCATGTCTAACAGGACAAGCGAGTTCGCTGTTTGTAGTCTCAATTTATGCACCCATAGGTTGAATAGGACTTCTCCAGCCCTCTGCACTCATCACTGGGAATGGTGCCTACAAACCCACTAAAGGACTCAGGAGTTGGCTTGTGCATTCAGAAAAAAGGACTTTCTGAGTTGAACCCCCAACCCCCGTTCAAAAAAAAAAAAAAGCCTAGCATGGTGGCACAGGCAGTTTCCTGGGTCTTGCTGCACAGCCAGTCTACATGATTTGGTATACTCCATGCCATAAGGGACTGTGCCTCAAAAAAGATAAGAATGAGGAACGACATTTGAAATTGTCCTATGTCCTTCACATACATCAAACGTACATGTACCCACACAAACACGTGTACACCTACACAAACACCCAAGCCATACTATACTACACCTTCTGTTTGGTATATTTACGTGGCAGAGCCAGAGCAGAAAAAGAACAAAACCATATAAAAATAAGAGATAATGGCAACAACATTCACACCTGTCATTATTGGGATCGTTGAGAACAATTTCTAAATCTAAACTTACTAATAGTCACTTTAAAAAAAAAAAAAAAGTACTTCAGTTCCGAAAGCCATATTGTTTATCTTGAGTCCTATTTCACAGCTCTTTCCCCGGTTAGTTCTGATCCCTGATATTCCTATGAAAATACCTTGTTCTGAGTGTGAGTCCAGAGGAAGCTGAGGACTTGGACTTTAAAATTCTGAAAAATTGGAAAATACCAAGAAAACAATTAAGAAATGGTTCAACGTGAAATGGAGAATCTGAAATAACAAGCGGTAGAAATTAAGCCACTCTTTAAGCCACAGCATCATTACTGACTCGAACAAGAGAACCACTCAAACAGCCACCTGAACACAAGGATCACTAAAGCACACTCTGAGATGCTGAGATGTTAGCCCAGAAGTTCACCTTCCTCCAACTGGATGCATGGCAGGTGCACGGGAGCATGTGGGGTGATTAATCCCGTTAGCTTGTGTATGTCATACAGTAGTCACTGCGACATTTTCATTGCAAAGACTTCAAACACAGATCTTAGACCTATTCCTTTACATGACAATTATTTAATAATTAGTCAAACACAAGACTGTTTGCATGCTGGCACTCAGTATCTTCTTTGTGTCAGCCAGGGTCAGGGTTAGTGCTGGACCCCTCCGGATCATACTCAGTTCTTCTTTCCTCCTTGGCTTTCCCAAGTTCCTGCCCCAGACATCAACGGGAAGCAACATTGTTCATCTTCAAGGTCAAAGTCCGATGATGTCAATTAAATCACCGTTCCTAATGGTCTCCCTAACAAGGTTAGTTGCTTCCTCTACCACATTGAACTTTGAAATACAAGGACATGAACCACAGAGTACAACTAGGCAGCCCTAGTAAATGGTTATCTAGCTAGAAAGTCCTCAGTTCAGACACCACTTTCATTTAGTTAAGGTACTTGCCTGGCATATTTCAGACACTCAATAAATGCTGATTTCTTAAGTGGTTATGATTCAAAACCTCAGTGCTTCAATTTTAGTAAGAATCTGAAATAACATCTACCATTATTTATCAGTACCATTAAGACCTAATATGACTTGAAGAAGTGTATTCTGAGTCAATGAATAAACATACCATAACTTATGGAAGGCAATTTTAAAAGCATAGTCCAATTTAATCATTTACTCTATGATTCACTGTTTATGGTTTAAGGGGGAAATTTATATGTCCCTGTAGAATAAAACAGAAGTTACATTCATAGAACCACACAAAGAAGTTTGAGAGCAGCAGACTTCTATTAGAGAAAAATTCTTGAAGGATAGCATGAGATAAAGCAATTCTTTAATTAATAATTCAGATTTTTAAATTAAAAATGAAAATAAAGGAACTCTAGTCAGAGGGAATAGCATGAATAAAAGGAAAAGAAATGTCTGAAGACACATTGGGAGGCACCCTTTGCTTCATTGGACAGCTAGGTGTGGGATAACAGGGAACTGCCATGTTGTAGAAGACAGGGTTTGTTTGCTGGACTTCACTTGAGATGAACTGAAAGCTCTGAAGTGACTAGGAACAGAAGTAATGTAAGAAATGCTTTGAGGGACTGAATTTAACTCTAGCTTCAACCTAAATAAGTGCCAAACATTTAAAAGAGAGCTACCTAAACACACACATAGGAAGAGCCAGAGAGCTAGGACAGACAGAAGAGAGGGGGGGAAAAGAGGAAAGATAAGGAGGAGCAGAGGGAGAAGAGAGGGAATAAGAGAAAAGCAGATGGGAGGAGAAGAGGGTAAGGAGGATGGTGGAAGGAAGAAGGGAGGCAGAATCTCTCCACTGTGTTTTCATTTCTGCTAACAGTGGAAAACTGCTCCTGCAAAGACCACCCTGATTTAGAGAGAAGAAATGGATTAAATGGTCTCAATGCAGTCTGCCTGAATAACAGAAAAACATTGATTATATAAAGACAAACTAAGTAGATGCAAAATCTGAAAGAAAAGATAACCTAAGTCAAAAGGCATTTATCAGTCATGAATATACAAACATCAAAACCAGCTCATAAAAACCACATCACAAAGTAGCACATAATAAAATTTGAATAATTCCAACTACTAGCAATTCAAGAGTATAGAATTTCTGCCCTTGAGTACAGAAAATGAATGAGCATAACATGCCATTACTGTAGATTTAGTCTGAGCTCCTGATCACTCATCCTGTAGGCTCTGGACAAAGTAAGGTTGAGTACCAAGTCTTACAGCCAGAAACAGAGATAACTGCTATGTCACACACCCAATGGGTAACAACTGAATTCTCTCCTTAATATTATAAAATAAAAGCCTACACATAAAAATAAACTCGAAACACCCTGCACTGGTTACACAGTTCATTCAGCAACTACTACCTAGTATATACTTTGTGCAGGCATAGTCCTAGATGTTCAACCACAGCAATGATGAATTTGATTTTATTCATTGTGGGGAAATTTAAATAATGAGATATAGGGCTAAAGAAACAGTTCAACAGTTAAAAACATTTCCTGCTGTTCTAGAGGACCTGTGTTAGTGTCTGAGAACCCAGGCTAGACACATAGCCATTTGTAACTCCAGCTCCAGATAATGCAACACATTTTTTTGGCCTGTGAATATACCCAAACACACATGGCACACACACACACGCATGCACACATGTGGCACACACACGATAAAAATAAATCTTTCAAGAATTATGTTCTGAAATCTCTGGATCTAAAAACACAAAGGACCGTTACAGAATCTTAAAGCCTGGTGGTTTATTCGAGTCCTTGATTCAGTAAGCTGGATGCTCACCAGTCAAAACACACTGCAGCTCTTGGAAGGAAAAGAAGTACTGACCAGAAAAAGAGACGGTAGCTTACAAAAGTGAAGACACAAATGTAATGTTTATTATTTGACTATTTCATGCAAAGAAGTACTAGGAATACAGTATTAAGCAGCACCATATAAATCTTACAGCAAAGACTCTCACAGGTGTTTCAGGCTTTTATAATGATAAACATGACTTTATAAAACTGGGAGAATACATTCTGACTTTGTAAGTTTTATTGCTTATATTTTATGACTTAAAATATTAACAAATGGTTTTAAACAATTAGTCTTATATACTGTTATTTTAGCAACAGTACTTTTACCATGAAACGTATTTTTAAAATCTTGACAATTCTCATAATAAAAACACAATCTTTTATGTTGCAAAAATGAAGAATTAATTCTGAAAGTAGGTATCACATCATAAACCTTTCCTTAAAACATAGCATCTAGGGCTCCAAAGACATACCTCGTATTCAGCTGTATTGACTGCTAAGGAGGGAACCAGAGAAAACAGTTCACTCAGGGCCTTTAATATGAGCGGCCTCGTGTCACAGCTCAGCCTTGGAGAAAGAGCATTCCAAGTAGAGCGGACGCAGACAACCTGTGAAGCAAATGGAAAAGTCAGTGACTGAGTAAAGGCAAACTCAGATGGACTCCCTGGAGCACTGCGATCCAGGCACCAAACTCAGATGGACTCCCTGGAGCACTGTGATCCAGGCACCAAACTCAGGTGGACTCCCTGGAGCACTGTGATCCAGGCACCAAACTCAGATGGACTCCCTGGAGCACTGTGATCCAGGCATGCTGGCACACGTATGTAATCCTGACTTCTCTGGAAGCTAAGGCAATAGGATGCCAAATCAACTTTGTACTGCAAAACAAATTCAAGGCCAGACTGGACAACTTAGCAAGACCCTGTCTCAAAACAGAAGTTAAAAAAGAAAAGAAGAAAGGAAGGGCACTGTGGATGTAGCTCTGAGCTCAGTGAGACTACCCTTAGCATGAAGGAGGCCCTGTGCTTGGTACCCAGTCCTGCACAGAGTAGCCAAGAGGGTTCCATTACAATATAAGAAGAAAGAAGGCCACTGCTACAAAGTAAGATGTTATAAGGCAGTTACCATAAATTGTTGAAGATACAGCATGTCTCATAAAATTGTTTTCTAACTGCTTTGTTTCAATTATCAAACACCTTCCCCTACTGTAGTTTAAATATCAAGCACACCGCACCTCACCCCAAGGCTTGGCCATGCTCATGAAGCCCTTGGAAGGTGAAGTCCATGAGTGTTCTACCCACACCAGTGAGTTACTCCATCGATAAGCTGATGAGGAAGTGGCACCTGTCAGACAAAGGGGGTCACCTGCTCACGAACAGTGCTCCTTGTGCTTGGCATTCTCCCTTCCCTCCCCGGCTCTCCTCTGCCCATCACCTTCCTCCTAAACTTCCTAGGCTGCCTTCCAGGCCCTCTCTGTCATGGTGCTTTGCCTTCCTGGAGCCAAAGCTACAAAAACACGAGAATGAGATGGCACCTCTGCAGTGGGAGCAGAACAAAGCTGCCTCTTAAAGTCACTCTCTCAGGTGCCGTGTCCCAATAATACTAATATCAGAGGTGCGCTCTCTCTCTCTCTCTCTCTCTCTCTCTCTCTCTCTCTCTCTCTCTCTCTCTCACACACACACACACACACACACACACACACACCCCTACATGCCGGCTTCCTACATACAACATTAACTCCAGGTTTGATACATGTGTACATATGTATGTGCACCTTTTTTTTAACATCCACTCCCAGAAACACACACACAAAAAGGCAAAATATTTCATCCAGAAAATTGGGGGGGATTAATAAATATAAATAAAAAATTCTCAACTAAATTTGCCTTAGAGAAATGTTAATGTTTATTATATAATGATATAATAAATTAATTTTATTTTAAATAATTTGAAGATTTTTAAAGTGATTTCATATTAAGAGGCTGCTAAGCATTAAATATGAATGCAAACACAAATGTAACATCAGGTGCCTAATTTCCTTAAACCAGTGTTCCTAGTCATTACAATATCTGATTTCACAGTCATTCAAAAGTCTTCCTTAATGTTAATTTTAGCTCTAACCAAATTATTGCTTTCCACTGAATGATATTTTCTTTTTTTTTTCTTTTGGTTTTTGGCTTTTCAAGACAGTCCTATCTGTCCTGATAATTTGATCCTACTTTTTTTCTGTTTGTTTGGTTTTTGGTTTTTGTTTTCTCGAGACAGGGTTTCTCTGTTTAAAAGACCTGGACGGTCTGGAACTCGCTTTTGTAGAACAGGCTGACCTCAAATTCACTGAGATCCACCTGCCTCTACACCCCAGGTGCTGGGATTAAAGGCGTGAGTCACCACCACAGGGCCCCACTGATAATATTTTAAAAACAATTTTAAGACACAGGCAAGAAAAGTGCTAACAAAGAACCAATTAGAATTTAATAGGCCTAATCCTTTGAAAATACCAACTCTTGGGTTACGCTACAATTTATATATACAACTTATCTCTATCTACAAACCAATTATTCAGGAAAAACTACATGAAGTGGTAGTTCTAGATGTGCATACGATGCAAGAATAATATACGCTTAAAGGACGCAGATTAAGAAATGACCCAAGATAAAAGAGCAGAAACCATACCTCCAGAAAAACCTGGATTCATAATTTTTGCTCTAATTTCTTATTCCCAAGAAAAAGCAGAAAAATAAAAGCTCTTTGCTTTGGAATCTACTACATGATCTGACTTGAACAAATATTTACCAAAAAAGAAATATGGGCAAGGCATGATAGTGAGCATATTCACAAAAACAAAACAAACAAACAAACAAACAAAAAAAAACAGCTCTGGGATTTCAAATAATTGATGTTTCAAAAGTAATAATTAATATTAATTTAAAAGATGTAATTCTTTAACAGCTACCCACAAAGCAGCATGCATACAACCAAAGCAGTACACAGAATCAGGAGGGAACAAAACATAAAATGTACTTCAGTCCGCTGACTTTACCAAGCCGTATTAGAAAGGAAGTGAAACATGGAATTCTGCTACTTGGCATGACTAGAACTGTGTTGAACATGAAATAGTTGAAAGAAGAATCTAGGAAGGTAAGAAATGTCAGTGGGTGGGAATCCTGTCATTGGGTGTCAAGAGATGGTAAGGTTTGAGAAAGAACTTGGAGAAGGAATGGGCAGATGCACCAAAGACAGCAAGCAGATCATGAAAAATTGTGTGTTGGCACAAAACGTATGCATGCTTGGAAGGCAGGTGGGTCACAGAATTCCTAGAACACTAAAGGATATGGTCCAATGTCTTTTAAAAAGAAAAGGTATCTCCAGAGATTTCAGAATTGAGGAACACACAAAATAAAGAGTCTTACTCCATAAGGAACCATGGTTTGGTAACACTCCTCTGCGACTCTTCAAAACTTCATGTGGTCGCCAAGTCAAGGCAGCCACTAACTCTCCTTCCTGCACTTCTACTTCCATTCCCTGAGACAGAAGGACTGCAGAGCTTCCCGAAATGTCACGGCCAGAAAACTGACTGTCCCTGTTTACCCCTTACCTTAAATGCCCACCTGATGCTAATCTTGGTTTTTCAAGTCCTATTTTAAATCCCACTTCCTCATTAAGGTTTTCTCTTAAAATTCAAGTCCTCTTTTTATTTCTTTTTTCCCCTTCAACTTCTAACACTTAAATTGCTATGCGACTCAGTTTAGCATTTAATTATACACTGGTGTTGCTCACTATTTTTGTGTACGGAAACTGTCTCTTCAACTAGATATTAAGATCTTGAAAGGCAATGACCATGTAGCCTGCTTCTTGGCCTTAACTCACCCAGCACAATTGAATGTAAGAAATTATCTGTTTTCATCAAGTACCAAAGGCAATGAAACACTGGGTGGGGAGGCAGGAAAAAAGTCTTAGGGAGAGAGCGAAGAATTACCAATTGGTGTGCTCCTCCCTGGTGAAAACTTTCTCCCACTCTCAGCATTCCTTGATTGCCTGTAGCTCTTGGTGTAGGGTTGAGGCCTCCTAGGCCTTTCCCCATCCGAGTTAGCAGGTCTATTGTTTTCCTGTTCAGCTCATGTTTAAGCAGTCAGGCTAGTGAGACTTTAAAGGTGTTTTTCTGGACATTCTAGGAGACACAATCTCAGAGCAAACTTTCTGTTCCTCTGGCTCTTACACAACCTCTTCCACAATGATCCCAGAGCCTTAGACATGGGAATTATTTGACACATATGTATTTATGAATACATATGTATGAATGGATAGATAGATAGATAGATGATAGATAGATAGATAGATAGATAGATAGATAGATAGATAGATAGATAGATAGATAGATAGATGATAGATAGATAGATAGATAGATAGATGATAGATAGATAGATAGATAGATAGATAGATGATAGACAGACAGACAGACAGATAGATACATAGATGCATGTAACAGATAGATAGATAGATAGATAGATAGATAGATAGATAGATAGATAGATAGATAGATAGATAGATAGATAGATGATAGATGCATGTAACAACAATTAATGAAAAAAGAGGCCATGAATTGAGGAGGGGGTATATAGGAAAGCTTGCAGAAAGGGAAGGGAATGGTAAATGATACGTTATAATCTCAAAAAATAAAAGAAATAATTAAAAAATTTAAAAGCCTAAAACAGCAAACAAACAAATCTAAGAGTGCCAAACAAGAATGATTATAAAAGCCATCCCCTTAATTCATGAAAAGAAAAGAAAAGAACTCGGGATACGAATTGGAAACTGAGATGTGTGGACCCTAACAACGTGGGTCAAAACCAAAGCTAATCAAAGTGGAAGGAAACTGGAAGAGAGAGCACTCATAGGAATTAAGGTCATGGGGTAAATTAGTGAAAATGAGATATTTGACGTGTGTTTGACTAGGATTAAGGAGAAGATGTAAAGAGAACCATCCCACAGACAAGAGGGAAGACTTTATTCAGATGTGAGGTTGGTCAGACAATGGCTGTCATTCAAATACTTCTATAAACCAATACACATGGAAAGGTCTCTCACACTGCAATAGCATGCGATGAACTCGCAGGACTGTCGGCTACAAAAGCACAAAGGGAGCCAGTCCTCTCCAAGTGTGGAGTAAAAATACACCCTTAAAGCATATTCAGAGCTTTGAATTTTTTTAAATTTTGTCTTCCACTTAAAAAGTTTAAAAAATAATGCCTACAAAGGCACTCTCTGTTGACTGTGTTTTCTGTTCTGCCCAGTTCCTGCAGTCATTAAGTCCCAAAAAATCACACAGAGGTGTACACTAGTATAAACTGATTGGCCCAGCATCTCAGGCTTAGTTAATAAGATTATTAACTATTACAACTTATATTAACCCATTATTCTTATCTGTGCTAGCCATGTGGCTTGGTACCTTATTCAGCTAGAAAGTTACATCTTGCTTCTTCTGTGGCTAGGCCAGGACTGCAGAGGAATAGGCTTCCTCTTCCCAGAATTCTCCTATTCTCACTGACCTGCCTCTACTTCTTGTCTGGTTGTCCTGCTTATACTTCCTGCCTAGCTACTGGCCAATCAGCGTTTATTTAAAACATAATTGACAGCATTGTCCCACCACTCTCTCCATGACCTGTGAGAAAATATTTTAGGATCCCAGCATAAAGCAGGCCTTACGTGACAGCCTTGTATACCTGAAACAAGAGGAGGGAAGCCTCTGGCAAAGCAACTTCCTTGAACCCTCTAAGCTTCCTGACCTGGGCTATTAGATATGAGCGACTCAGCCTCAAGACTACCTACTGTCAGCCCACCTCCGTGTTCCCTTATCTCCCTGAGCCTTACAAATGCAGTCCTTCTGATGGCTGAGCTGTCCAGCTGTCTCAGATTAATCTGACTTTTGCTGGTTTATTCTGTTTCTGCTGGTAATTAACCCATAACTCTCCTTTGTCCTGAAATAAACTGACTTCTTCATGTTTTGTGTTTTATTTTGGTCTTAAGACAGGAACTTACTGTGTGGCATGGACTGGCCTTGAACTCATGCAGTTCTTCTGCCTCGGCTTCCCAAATGCTGAAATTATAGGCCTCAGTCATCATTACTACCCAAACTGACCTCTTAATTTCCATAGTATGTGGTTGATTTCAGAGGGGGAAAAGGGTTCCAAATAGCAGAAAGAAATAGGTAGATACTTGCACTGTGGCTGCATGTATTTTATGGAAGCTGTCAGTTTTGTAACCTAGCACGACTTCTTTTTAAAAATTGATATAGAAATAGAAGACATACGCTGCAGCCTACTGAAGACAAGGAGTTGGAAATGAGACTTCCACTTAAATACTAGCCCCTGGAAAAACGATCTCTGGTTTAAAGGCTGGATGAAAAATCAAATGGCCAAGACATGGCAGTGAGCAGGGGCACCTGAAGAGCTCTGGAAGGACTCTCAAATGCATACCTCAAAATTTTGCATATAAATATAAAAACAGGCCTACCTAAAAATGAGTTCACAATGAAAAATTAAAAATTCCCAGTGACAGAGCCTACGGCGAGTGCGAGAAACAAAAGCAGAGGAGGGTTTCACTCTCCCATCTCAGGGTGGAGACAGCGAAAGCAGCAATACATCAAAGAAATAATGATGTTGTTTACATCCCATTAAAAGCACATGACATAATGAAAAAGAAGTGGCAAACTTTAAATAATAAACTAAAGATGCTGGGATTTAAAAATTAGAAAGCAGGGTCAGCTAGATGGCTCAGCAGGTTGCCATTTTCCCAACAGAACCTCAAAACCCAATTAAAGGTAGAAGAAGTGTCCAGACTCGAAAAAATTTGCCCTCTGACCTCTGCACATGCACTATGACATCCACATACACATGCAAGCACACAATAATAAGAAGGTTTTGCATTATAACTGATGATTGCACCTGTAATCATAGAATCTAAGAGATGGAGACAGGAGGATCGTAAGTTCAAAATTATCTGCATAGCTTCATGGGAAGTCTGATGCCAGCCAAAAGTATATGAGATTTTTTTTCTTTAAAAAATAAAAATAAGAAAGGGGCTGGTGAGCCTTCTTAGAGGGTAAAGGCACCTACTGTCAAACTCTGACAACCTGAGTTTAATTTCCAGGACGTACATGACAAAAGAAGAGAACAGACAATCAAATGCTGTTTTCTGACCTCAAAACACATGCCATAGCATGTGCATCCACCCACATATATGCATACACACATGCATGTACACAGAGTGGGGTGTGGAGTCCTGGTCTCCTCCTCCTTCACCTTTTCACTCATCCGTCATGAGATGAAGTGACCGTCTCCACCACATCATCCGTAACCTAACGTTCCTTGCCACGGACCCAAAAGCAAAAGGGGCCAGTCAGCCATGAACCAAAGCTCCCAAAATAGTGACGAAAAATAAAATGTGTTTCTTCTAAGTTTATTATAGTAAGTATCTGATACTGTAACAGAAAGCTGACCCCCCCCCCCACACACACACACAATGGTGACCAATATTTACGAAGGGAGTTTAATCTTAGAATAACCCTGGTTGGTTCTAGGGCTGGGAGAGTAAGAATGTCGGTCTAGTACAGCACTGCTGTGCCAGAACGAGGCTCTCAAAAACAAGGTGAGGGGTTGGGGAGAAAGCAGAGTAGCCACCCTTAAAATGCTTCGAATGGTTAGCACATGAACAATTTGAATAACTAGCAATATCGGTAATTAGATCACAATTTGTAGCAATATTCATTGATATAGCAAATGGAGAAAAGGATATAGACATACAGAGAAGAAGCAGCCTTTCCTTAGGAAAGAATCCTAACTGATAAATGCAGAGGCAGTGGAAATCCAATCACTGCCAGGCCCACAACACAGCACTCACTGCCATAGCAGCACCTACTGATGGGTGCCAAACTTGGAACACAAAGTTTGAGAGCAAACAGGACAGCTGCACTACATCAAAGCATCTCCCCCAAGAGAAAAGGTTATTAACTATAAAAGAAAAGCAGGAATTACAGTAGAGAAATGTGGCGGAGATCACCCTTAACGTGGGAGCAAGATCCACATTCACAGTAATAAGATATTCAACACATCTCTTTTGGCAAGACATACTAAGATGAGAGCCTTAGTTCTGAAATAGTCCTGCCACGTCATGAGGAGTCATCACATACGCCTAAATTAGGGAATATGTTCCCAAATAACTGGCCAGGAATTTTTTAAAGTATTAGGATCACAGAAGCCAAAGGGATAGACACACCAGCACAGATGAGAAGAGTTCAGAAACATGAAAACTAAACTCCATGTGGAATCCTGGGGAGACCATGAGCGGGAAACCTGGCATAGCTGAACATAACAGACAGGTGAGGTATTAGCCGGGTGGCAGGGTCAATCTCTCAATTTTGATAACTACATTCAAGTGAAAGCAGCAAGCAATTCAGATTGCAGGAGGCTAGGGAAAACAGGAAATGGATAAGAATTCAACTTTTTATATTAGTTTCAATAAAACCGTTTTTAGGAAATAATTCATGCCAGGTGCTGGTGGCACATGCCTTTAATCCCAGCACCTGGGAGGCAAAGGTAGGTGGATCTTAGTGAGTTTAAGGCCAGCCTGATCTACAAAGCAAGTTCCAGGACAGCCAGGTCCCTTACACAGGGAAACCCTATCTCGGGGGAGGTAAAAATAAATAAAAAGGAAATAATTCACATATTCACATGCAATTGCCCCAGATAAGTGAATCTCAGCATACATACAAATTTGTATTAGTGTGCAAATTTGTATTAGCATCCCAAAGAGTCTGAATTCATTTTGGTCACCCTTCCTCAAAATCACTGCTCGTGGCTTACTCTCCATTTTCTCTCTTCCCACCCCTTGTGAACCACAAGTCTACCTCTGTCTCTATCATTTTGACTATGTGTGACTTTTCCTATGGTTGAAATCAAAGAGCATGTGCTCCTTTATAGTTGTCTTCTTTTATTTAGAATGCTGTTTTCAAGGTTCATCATGTTACTGCAGGTATTGGCACTATTATCTAAATATTATTCCATTCTATGTAATATATTTTCCATATTGTTTTAACTTCTCCATAAGATTTCAAAATTAATGGTTAGAAAATAACAGAAAAAAAGAACTAAAGAAATAACGGCTAAGAATATCCAGAGTCAATACAGACATAAACTTCTACCTTCAATCTTAGGATAAAATGTTGTTACTGCTGTTGTTAACACCATGAATGTTAAATGATAGAAACAAAGAAAGCATCTTCAAAGCTAAAAAGAAGAAACACACAAACTACCTGTCAAGGAACAGCTTAAAACAACAGACCTGTCAAAGTTAACAAACCAGAAGATGGTGAAATAAAGCCGTAAGTGCTAAAGAAACTGCCATCCAGTGGTACTAAACCTACCATTCAACAGTGAGGGGGAATAAACAAATCTATATAATCAAGCCAGGCATGATATCTATGAATTACATGCAGATAGCAAGTTAATTCTTAAGTACAAATGACTCAACGCCTTGTTGAATTTGTCTGAGAAGAAATTCATACCGGGCCAAGTGTTTCATTATGCATATTTTATTGCTAAGGAAAATGATAATTTCCCCATGTTATTCTTATGCAATAGTAGCAACACTGAGCGTAAAGATTAAGGAGTGCAGTGAGATGCACTAAAAAGAGCACAGGATCGGAGTCAGGGACCCTAGGCTTTCGCATCCCATAGCTGTGTGACTATGGCAAACCCATTAGTCTCTGTCTGTTTCCTCAGCTGCAAAATGGAAACAGTACTAGTGTATGTTCTTTGGATCACATGAGGTTGACAGTAAAGGCTGCAAGGAGACAACTGCAAACAAACATGCTTTACGTGCTGAAGAAGACAGTTGTTGCTGCTATAACCAATGTGGGGGTCAAACCCCAGGAGCACTGGAGCTTTTGCTCTTAATTCCTGTGCTGTAAAATTACTTTGTTCCTGCATGGAGAATAGAGCGGTATCTCCTAATCTTACTTTCAAAAGCTATTTCTAGAAATTCCTGAGAGCAGCCTACTCCCTTTGTCCTGATTCTTTTCTCCAACAGAGGGAGAGCTTTATAAAAACCTTTAGACTATGAAAAATGCCTCATGTGCCCTTTTCATAATGAAGGTAAAAGAAGCTGCCTTTACAATTAAAGGACTCAAGCCATCATCACATAGAGAAGCCCTCTTAAGCCAATTCAGCATGCACAATTCATAGAACAGGATGCTTCTGTTACCAAGGTACAATAAGCTGGGATAAGAGGAAGCATAAAGACACACAATCGATGAGACAGAAACAATGGGGGAAAAGCACTCTTTCTTAGCCAAATAATATGGGCTTAAAGGTTATAAATATTTTTAAAATGACTAACACAGGTTCATTTATGCAATTTCAGTCCTTTAATGTTTAAGACTTGTTCATCAGGAGGGCAGTGTTGTAGGAAGAGAAACACAAATCAGTCTAAATATAGAGTTGCCTTGTTAAGTCTCCTACGATCCAAAGGGCAGTCATTCCAATGCTTTTGGTCTTTGTCCTGCTCATGGCAAGGAATACAAATGCACTTTTCTAAATCCCACCAAGGCTAAGTGATGAAAATTGTTTGCTACTCCCATATTAACAAGCCCCAACATCACTAACACATTTCCAAGTTTCTCAGAGGAACAACTCAGTGTTTTGAAGTGCACCCTTAAAGCATTCTCATACCAGAAGAGGGAAGCAAAAAGTGTGCAAGTTACATAAGCAAGAGCTGATGGTCTTTTATCGGACAGACTCACCTACACACTAAGCAGGCAATGGAGGGTTCCTGGCTCAGAGGCTAGGGAGGTTTTAGTTGGGAGTGTTTTCTGTCCCCCCGAGTAAGAAGCCATGGGTTTTCTGAAACAGCCTAGTAAGGACCCACCCTTCTAATGAAAACTCACTGACTTGTCTGCAGGAACAGAAGAGCACCAGGAAGAGGTCCAGGGAACATTCACCTCTTAGTGGTATAGATGCCACTGGAACTCACTGTATACTTATTGATACTTTTAGGACTTAGTTCTTTCCTTGTACCCTGCTGAGTCTGGGTCTAGCCTATTGCTGCTGATCTCTTCACTCCACGATAGCTGGCCCTCAAGCGCCCAGCAGATGGTCCTGCTACTGACTCACTTTAGGAATCTGGGGTTACCAATGGAACTCACCACATCCTGCTTTTTATGGGTTCCAGATCTGAAACACAGGTCATCAGGTTTGCAACGCAAGCCCTTTAACCTGCTAAGTCATCTCTTCACCCTGAATTTTTTTAAGGCCATCTCTCGCTTTTTTTTTTTTTTTTTTTTTACTTAAATGAAGGTGACAAGGGAAAATAGAAATTCAGTCAACATAGCTTAAGACCCCCCCACTCTCCCCCTAAATAAGAACCCAACCACAACTACAGGAATGTTGTCCAGAAGATAAAGAATTAAAAGCAATGGGTATTTATTAGCAGAAGAACAAAGTCTTGGTCATGATGGCAGGTGCCTATAAACCCCAGCGCTCTGCGGATTGACACAGGAGGCTCATGAGTTAAAGGTCACCCTAGACTACACTTAAGAACCTATCTTTAAAAAAAAAAAAAAGCGGTACCAGGAGAGCCATCATTGGGGTGAGTTTGTGACGTGGCAGCAGTCCCGGACAGGGAACTCAGAAGTTCCTCACGCCCCCCATCCCTCCTGGGCTCCCAGCAGAGACCCTACTCCCACGGGGTTTTGATCCTACTTCAGGTTCTGGCTTTGTGGGAGCCTAGACAGTTTGGATGTTCACCTTCCTAGACCTGGATGGAGGGGGGAGGACCTTGGACTTTCCACAGGGCAGGGAACTCTGACTGCTCCTGGGACTGGAGAGGGAGGAGAAGAGGAGTGGGGGGAGGGGGAGAGGGGCGGGAGGAGGGGGAGGGAAATGGGAGGCAGGGAGGAGGCGGAAAATTTTTTTTTCAATAAAAAAAAATAAAATAAAATAAAGCATGCAATTTAATATTATTTAATATTATTCACTTAAATCTTAAAATAGAAGACTAAAATGAGTACACATACTGAGAAGTATGGCCTACTGACTTTTCAAATGACAATTGATGTGCTATGTGCCACATATATTTGATAAATTAAATTAAGTGGTCACTTCAGACCCTCCAAAAATACTATAGAAAATAATTACAAACTGAGAAGATGATGCTCTCGTGCACCCTTAAGCCTAAACAACTTGTAAAGATTGAATTACACAGTACATTTCTAAATAACCAGTACAGACTAGCCAAAACCTAACTCTCTGTCCAATGGAAATGCTTCTTCTACCCCATCTGTATACACACTTGGGAGATAACGATAGGAATAGTTGACTTACACAGACAGTATGATCTGTAACTCTCCAATAACAAGAAGGGAAGAGTCACTGCCCTTTCAGTAGAAGCAATCTCCTCCTTAGGAAGATCTGACTTAAAGATAAAGTTGTATTACCTACATTACCTACTAGTATCAGAGCAGGGAGGTCTTCTTTAGGAATTGACTTGGTCCTCAGTGTGAGAAATCCAGGGAGTCAAAATAAAAATGTTTCCTACGATAAATGTCTAACAAAATGCAAATAAGGCATTTTTCCAGCCATATAAATGCAGTCTCTAGCACAGCATTTCCCTCACAAATCTGTTGATAGATAAATTAAAAAATGAATGATGTTGATAATTCCATCACCATCTATTATAGACTTTCTCTGCAAGGAATAAAAATTTACTATTTCTGGATTTTGGAGCCACACACTGGGTAAGTATTACTGTTATAACCACTGGAGGACTGTGTCCCTGTAGGAAGGAAACAGTACAGACCAATACATAAAATATTTGGTCCAATAAAAAAATTATTTGCAAAAGCAGATAGTGAACTGGATTGGATCAAGTAGCCATTGTTCACCAGTCCCTGGGACTATAATATGCTATTGTTAATTAAAGACAACTTCACAATTAATTTAAGTGGTTGCTCTGACAATGCCATGTGCATGTGACTCTCCACTAGAGAAGGGATCTTCTTATAATACAGTGTCTGATACATTGGATCTAGTGCAATAGCTAAGAATCCTGATCTCTAGCCAGCTCATAGGAGAGAGTAACTAAGAAAGCCAGATTTTTAGGAGGTGTAGCTCTGTAAGTTTCAGCCCAACCTGGTCTCACTGGGAGTTCTGGGCTACCAAAGGCTACATAATGGTACCTGTTGCAAAAATACAAATGCAAATGAGCAAGAAGAGGAGGAGGAAAAGGAGGAAGAGGAAGAAAGGGAGGGAGGGAGGGAGGGAGGGAGGGAGGGAGGGAGGGAGGGAGGGAAGGAGGAGACTATACTTGGAGTTAAAAACACTAAAGTGCATTAATAGATTCATCGTAGAATTTCTAAATGGGTAGGAAATTATAGATGAGGCAATAAGCACTAGACTTTGCTAGAATAGTCCCAATATTGGGAAATTTTATTGTCCAACTCATAAAGAAGTCAAATTGACCGTGGATTCTAAAATTCAGTATTTGATTGCACTCTTCCACTTACAGGAAGCATAAAGGTAATGTCAAAGCATTTCCTCTCACACTGGAATCTTAAAGATGAGAATACTATAACTTCTAAGCCTTTTCCTATAGAAAAACTAAATTTTAACATGTACAAACACAACTAAATAACACCACTAAAATGTTTTAAGATCCCCCAAAGTTTTGATAGTTTTTGTATTATTTGACAAAACACTTTTTAAATTATGTGTATAGACTAAATACTCTATGAAAAAGCTTTCACTGAAGTTAGATGAGGTTAAACCCTAAGAAGGTGAACAAGTTAAGGATAGCCAATATTTTCATAAAATTCAAAATTATTTGTCTATTTTCCATCAGTTTGAGGAGTACAAATTGAGTGTTGTAATGTCCCAATACTAAGCTGGGGCACTGGTGTGAGGGAGAGGAGAAAACAATAGTTGCTCGAATTTCCTTCATATCCTCAAGAAGCTCGAAGGTAGAGACTGATTCCGAAACATGCTTTACAGAGCTCTGGGTGGAGAGCAATTGCATAAGTCTGAATTATACAGAGAGAAAAAAGAGGGAAGTTGATGTCAGGTGACCATGAAGGAGATAATATGAAAGAGCAATTACATACCCAATATTGCTAGATCCTGGTCATTTCCAACACACTGCTTCAACTGAACAGGAAAATTTGAGATCACAGCATAATCTAGGACAGTGAGGAATTATTTCTGCTAATGTAATATTTAAAAGAGTCTTGAAAACTTTTACAGATTGGCATCTAACATAAATTTGACGGTTGTGACCGTCTTATTTGCTAATATATACTAAAAACTGCAATTTAATATAAAGCTATTAAAATACTAAGTCTATACTGTGAGATAAAATACCACTGCAAGATTTACAATCAACCATTTTATAAAATTAATCAATAGACAGAAAGGGTTAAAAGTCAGAAATGGCAATGGTGTGCGCAGAAATGGTGAGTTGATGTTAAACTGCTTTTCCAGGTTGGTGTTTTCAATGCCCCTTATTCGGGCGCGTTGGTACTACTGTGGGTGACAGCAATGAACCAGAAACAACTGACAGCGAGCAGAGGTCGGTCTCACTTTCATAAAGAAAGGTCGGTTGTGACAAGGAGAATGGAGAATGAAAAAGAGAGTGGTCTCGTGTAGATAAACAGTGAAGCTAACGTTCTGAAAATGGAGTCCCTTAAAAGAGTCATGGCTGCCCATCCCCTGGGAAATCATTCAGTCTTGGGCTAGAGAGATGGCTCACCTGGTAAGAACATTTACCTCCCTTGCGGATGATCTAGGCTTAGCTCCCAGCACCCACACCAATTGCTCACAACCAATAATAACTCCAATTCCTGGGAACCCAACATGCTCTTGCCTCCTTGGGTACCTGCACACACGGTACACATAATCTCATGTAGGCAGACATACATACACATAAGTAAAAATAAATAAGCAATTCTCCTGGAAAAGAGAGTCACTTACTCTCACAGACACAGCAGCTTGTAGACCTCTCCTTTAATGAACTGTTCACTGCAAATCATAAATGCTGACATCTTATACCCAAGTCTTTTAAGAGCACAACAAAACCAAACTGCTCTTAAGCAAATACTAGAAGTTCAAAATTTAACTTTCATAAAAATTCTACAAGTCTAAGCAAGCTATTGATGGCATCTTAAATTATTCTCAATAACCTCCAATGCAACAGAGTATTTTAGAAAGTACCAGGGAAACATCTGTGCTACAGCAGTGGTGAAGGCGCCGTCTGACAAAACATGCAGCAGCTGCTGACAAACAGGAGAGGGAGCAGACTGACTTCCAGGGGTCTACTCGCCGTGGAGAAGATTGTTACAAAGATGGGGGAACGGAACACGAAGGGAGAGGTCAGACAAACAGGAAAGGGAAGAAACCAGGCCTTAACATCCAGCAGCAAAGGGAGACGATGAAAGCCATCAGCACTTGCCTAATGGACTGGCGAGAAAACCACGCTAGTGGGCTTTACTCCTCCTCTACCCAAATTTTCAGATAAAAACATTTTGTTTAAAGTCCTCGTTTATTTTTAACTAATTAATGTATACAGAAAAATGCTTCTTTCCCCAACACATTTTAAATGTAATTGTATACTTGCCAAAAAAAAAAAAAGAATCACCAATAAAAGCAAATCAGTAACTAACAAAAGAACTGTAAGAATTAAGAAATCAATTATCAGGATACATTCTATAAAAATAACAGTAATAGTAATAACAAAATCAGTATCCCACAATCTGAAATTCATTAACTATATTATACCCATGTGCTCATTCAATTAGATGACAAAATAGGCTACCAACACAGTGCTGTGCCCCTGATAAAATGTTAGTTATAAACAACAATTTGAAGGGGCTGGGAAGATGGCTCAGTGGTAAAGCACTTTTCACAGAAGTATGAGGCCTAGAATGTACAGCATCCATATGGGCAGAGCAATCATGTACAGCTGAATCCCAGTACTTACTCTAAAAGTGGAGACAGAGGCTCTCAAAAGCAAGCTGGCTGAACTGGCAATCTCTGGATTCAAGGAAGAAATTCTGATTTAATATTTAAGTGGGAAGCAATAGAGGAAGACATCCCATGTCAACCTGTGGACTCCAAATGCATATATACATATATGGCTGCAGACATGCAAAACATACACATGTACATGTGTGAACTCCACACAGATAGTCACAACAAGTCAAGGGAGAATGCATAAACACTATGTTTAATTTCATTGTATACATAGCGGTTATGAATTTTAATCTTTTCTTGATCTCCTCTATAATTTCTGGTTTTTCAGCTTTGGTGGTTTGACTGAGAAAGGTCACCCATTATCTCAAGCACCTCAACATTTGGCGCTCAGTTGGTACCACTGTTTTGGAAGGTTTAGGTGGTATGGCCTTGATGGAGGAGCTACACATCACTGGGGGAAACTTCCAAGGTTAAAAAGTCTCCCTTGTGCTTAGTTTGTTCTCCCCTGCTCTGTGCTCGCATTCCTTGGGAAGAGTTCTCAGCTCCCTCCTCTGGCTGTCATGCCTTGACAAGCTCACTGCTCTGGAACAAAAAGCTCAGATAAACTCTTTCTTCTATGAGTGACCTTAGCCATGGTCTTTGTCACAGTGAAAGAAAAGTAACTAGTACAGAAGTTGGTACCAGGAGTCCAGGTTGGTGGTGTGAATAACCTGACCATGTTCATTTTTGGAGGAATGTGGAATATCTGGAACTTTGGACTGGAAAGCAGCTGAATGCTATCAGCAGCCCCTGAAGGTCATCTTATGAGAAGCTGGGAAGACAGTAGTGCTAAGAGCGATGCAGACTGTGGCGGCACTACACAGGGGTTTCAGAGAGGAACACAAGCATGAGGAAAAGGTCCAGAAGCTTCTTGTATGGTATTTTGGCGAAGACTCTGGATGCCATCTGCCCTTGTCCTAAGACCTGGCCTGAGTGTCCATTTAAAAGCAAGGGTCTAATACCTTTGACAGGGGCTAATTCAAGGAAGCATAATATTAAATCTCTGGTGTGGTTGTTATAAATGACAGTTATGTAGGCTTGTAATTTAAAAAGAGTAGGTATTCCAATATATAACAGATTAAGGAAAAGAAGAGAAGCATCCACTAGACAATGCTGCAGACGAGCCTTGTGCTGAAAGTGTAAGCTTAGTCACACTAGGAGAGGCCTCCAGCGGGAGGATGCCCTCAGGGCAAGTGGCCACCTACATGAGCTTCAAAATTGTGAAAGAAGAAGGCTGAAGGCATTGTCTGCTCCTAGAAAACAACTGAATAAGAGCACTGCTGCTAATGGAGCTCAAGGGGGCAGGGTCCTTCCTGAGCTGGCAGCAGAGCTTGGCAGTGCTGTTCACATGATGCTGGCTTTGGAGGCATAAAGAACGCAAGAGTAAAGAGGTCATAGAATCTTATTCCATGGTTTCTGAGAGCCACTGAGGTCAAGCAGCATGTTGCAGGGGAGTCCCTGGTTGAAGACTCTGAAAGAGCAAAAGACCCTGAGAGGCTATGACGCTGTGAAAGAGAACCGTGGGCTGTAATAGAAACTGCAAGATGCTAGACATGCCAAAGTAATGGATTACCTGCTAAACTTCACAAAGGGGTGGAACCCGTTTAAGAAAAAGATGTAAGCCGGGCGGTGGTGGCACGCCTTTAATCCCAGCACTCGGGAGGCAGAGGCAGGCGGATCTCTGTGAGTTCGAGACCAGACTGGTCTACAAGAGCTAGCTCCAGGACAGGCTCCAAAACCACAGAGAAACCCTGTCTCGAAAAACAAAACAAAACAAAAAAGAAAAAGATAAAGATGCATGTCGCAGGCAGCAAAGCTGGAAGGACAGAGCCTATTAACACCGGACATTGAGCTGTCGGATCTGGGCTCTGGACTGCTGACTTTCAGTCTTGTTTTGATCAGTATTTCCTCAACGATGTGCCCATTTCTCCCTTTGGTGATAGTAATGTATATTCTGTGTCATTATATACTAGAAGTATATAATTTGTTTTTTATTTTATTAGAATTAGAATTAAGAAAATGCCTGGAGTCTTAGAACTGAGACTTTGAACAGAGTCCCAGGCATTGAACAACTGATCCCCAGCTGGTAGCACTACTGAGAAGGTTTCGTGGTGCGGCTTTGCCTGTTCACTGCCTTCTTTTGCTTGCAGTTGAGGACCAGGTTCTGAGCTTCCTGCTCCAGGTGTCACGCCAGGCCGCCATGATGACTGCTAACCCTCTGGAACCACAGCCTGAATGAACTCTGCGTACTCTTTAGCGCAGCGACAGCCAGGCGACTACTGGTACGGCGACCACACGCATACAGTCCTGACACAGAGAATACTGTGACAGAAATGTACATGCTTTTAGGACTCTGATTTTACTTTAATTAAATAATTTATCTGGTTTCCTATGTCTTCCATAAAGCTTTGTATATGACATCTAACACTACCGTAGTTTCGGAGTTCTATCTGGCACAGAGGCCACTCTTTCATAAGAACTGACATTTATGGTTTCTCCATCCTCCTACTTAAATTTTATTTTACACAGAAACATGAAAGTTTAAAATAGTTATTTGTACTTTTTCAAAACAGTGTTAAATGTTTTATACCATGCATGGGAAACATAATTCCAGCGTTATGGACTATTTTACTGACAAATACATTTTTTGCTCCTCCTTTCCAAAAATGTAAGCCAAGACTAATTCCTGTGACATCCTAAGCACACATCTGCTGGTAACTACATAATCCATAAACATACACAAGAGAAATACTCTGTCTGTGCTTGTGCATGTGTGCACATGTGCCTGCACGTGTGCGTGCACACGCACATGCGTGCACACACACACACAAATTAAGATAAGTAAATGGAGAAAAGATTTTCCATTTCCTGTAAGACATTAAGAAGAATAGCATCCTAGAAGAGGACACTTAGCATTTGACTCCTGGAAAACACTACACTATTTACAAGTCATCATGGAACACCTCATACTGTGTGATTCACTTACATGAGATGTCCAAACTGGTAAAGTTATAGAGATATTTGTGGTGATGATATTTCATTGCATTTTAATAAATAAAGCTTGTCTGAAGATCAGAGCAAAACAGCCACCCTGGTCAGTCTTACAGACCAGGCACACCTTTAATCCCAGTAGCTACATTAGTTTGTCATAGAAGCCAGGGGGCGCATGCCTTTAATCCCAGCACTCAGGAGGCAAGGGCAGGTGTATCTCTGTGAGTTCGAGGACAGCCTGGCCTACAGAGTGAGTTCTAGGATAGCCAGGGCTGTTACACAAATAAACCCTGTGACAAGACATCAAGTCACAGAATGAAGACAATGGTGGAAATACTTTGAAAATAGCCTTAAATCTCCTCATCTATTATATACATTCATTCTATATGAATTCTATATTGTATACAGTCATTGTACATATTGTATATAGTTTTTCTTATGTTAGAGCATTCTTTTTATTTAGACAAAAGGGGGAAATGTAGTAATATTTCATTTGTGCTATAATAAGGTACAATGGCTATATACAACATATATAGAATGTCTCTATGGTACCTTTCTTTGAATATATGTCTATCGAAATTCACAATCTCGTTCTGAGGACTGCTGGAGGCAGGATCGGCATTTTGGACTGAAGTAGAGGTAAGAGTCAGTGGCTGGCTGTTTTGTTTTTCTGATCTTCAGGTTGAACCCCAATATCTGACTCTGGGTTTTTAGTAATCGTGCTACAGATGAGAAGTAGGACACTAGTTACATAAGGCTGAGAGTCAGGGTACAGGCAGAGATGAGGGTGTTCTGGGGTGACAGCTGAGAAGAATGGAGATTCCTTTGGGAATGATTAAACTGGTTCAAATTTGGCTGTTTTGGTTGAAATATGAATATAATACAAAATCACTATGTATTTTAACTGAGTGAAATTAATTGTAAATTTTATTTCAAAAAAGCTAATTTTCAAAAAAAGCTTCGATTTATCAGGGCAACTGATGTTTTGTATGTTCAAACCTCACTGTGCAACATTAAACCTCAGAGTGGCCTTATTTAATAAATCAAGGGAACAATCCATCAGGACATTACAATCCCAAACATTTATACCCCCAAATCAGTGACATGCAACTTCATAAAGCAAATGCTCCTAGATTTTTAAAAAGCAACAGATCCACTGCCAACAAATTAACAGTGCAGAACTTCAATGCTCTGCCTTCCCCCAGCAGATGAATCATAAACAAAAACGAAGAAATGGTAGAGCTAAACAACATCCCAGGTCATTGCAGAGCCTTCCCGATAAACACTCGTTACAGATTCTTCTCAGCAAACCAGGAAACTTTTACCAAAGTAGATCACATATCGAGACACAAAACATGGTCTCAACAAATACAGGAAAATGGAAATTCTCCCTTGTCTGACCACAAATGGAACAAGGTTCGTTCTCAATCGCAAAGAAATTACAAATTCTTACAGTTATGGAAATATAGCATACTATTTAATGATGAAGAGATCACTGAAAAAATAAAATTCAAAATTACAAATCAACAGAATGGAATGAAAATACAACAAACCAAAATCTTTGTTATAAAATGAAGGCAATTCTAAGAGGGGAGATTTCTAGCTCTAAGTGCCTACATCAAAACACCAGAGAGAACCCAAAGAAGCAACTTAATGATGTATCTTGACACCTTAGAAAAATATGAACAAACAATACCTCAAAACAGTAGGCAGGGAAAAATAACCAAGACCAATGCAGAAATTAATGAATTAAAAACAAAGCAAACAATACAAAGAATCAATGAACCTAACTTCTGGATCTTTGAAAAGATTAGCCAAATAATGGAAAGAAAAAGAAGAAATCTAAATTAATAAAACTAGAGTTGATTAAAAAAGAGAGACAGTACAACAGACACCAGTGAAACCCAGAGGATTATAAAGACAAATCACAAACCTATATTCCACCAAACTGGAAAATCTCGAGGAAATGAATTAATTTTTATTGCATATAGTCTACCAATGCTAAACCAAGAAGACATAATGAGATCAAACACAATAACCTTCCAACACCCCTCAAAAAGAGCAACACTGATAAATGGGTTCATACAAAACTAAAAAACATCTGTACATCATAGAAAACCGTCAGTTCAGTGAGTAGGCAGAGTAACGAATGGGAAGATCCTTAGCAGGTATTTATTTGACAGAGGGTTAATGTCTAGAATATGTAACAAACTCAAAACACTAAACACTAATAAAATAGCCAAATTTTAAAATGGGGGTATGGAACTAAATAGAATTCTCAAAAGAAAATATACAAACGACTAAGAAATATATATTAAATAAATATCTAAAGATTATGCTTAATATCTATATTTAATAAACATATTTATATATTATATAAATATATTTAGTTTTATAAATTTATATCGTGTTATAAATTGATTTAGTGTAAATATATAGAGATAGAGAGAGAGTGGGAGAGATATAGTGTTCAAAGTTAAGGGAAACATAAAATAAAACTACTATGAAATTTTTTTATTCCTGTCAGAAAAATTAGGGTCAATTAAGCAAATGAAAAAAAATGCATGTACCAGGTGAAAGGAGAAAAGTTAATCATTGTTAGTGACCATGCAAACTGGTTTAGCTACTATGGTAATCAGTATGGAGGTCCCTGAAAATCTAAACCAAACTGTACCACTCCTAAACATACACCCAAAGAACTCTATAATTTATCGTAGAGACACATGTTCATCCATGGTCACAGCTGTTCCATTCACAATAGCCAGAAAATGGAAACAGCCTAGGTGTCTATCAACTGATAAATGGGTAACGAAAATATGGCTCATATATACAATATAATATTATTCAGCTGTAAAATATAAAATTATGAAACTTACAAGTAAATGGACAGAGCTGGAATGAGCCATTCTGAGTGAGGCAATCCAGACACAGAAAGACAAACAACATATGCTCTCTCTAGTATGATGTCCTAACTTTGCATCTTCAGATGCAGAAAGCAGTCACGGGGTGGAGTGGGGTCTTCCAAAGAGCGAGGATAGACAGAACACAAACATATAAAGGGGGAAGGGAGAAGAGTGGGGAAGGAAAGGCTGAGTGGGGTGAGGACTGTGACAGTGGGGTGGAGAAAGGGATGGGGTAAGGAGCAATTTTCATAATGCTGAAAGTTCTAGGCCAGTCAGGGCTCCATAGTGAGAACTTGTTTCAAAATAAAAGTGTGAAAAATGGCGGGGCGGGGGGGGGGGGCATGAAGTTGTGAGGAAAAGGTGTAGGGGAGATAAGAAGGGAAGAAAGTAGGGATGGATGTGAAAAACTTGATATGCATTATTAACTTCTCAAACAACAATTTTTTCTGTTTCTTTCATTGGAGGTAGACTTTTTTCATATAATCTATTCTAATTACAGTTTTTCCTCCCCAAATTTCTCTGAGATCCTCCACACCTCCCTTACATCCGAGTCCACAGTCTTTCTGTCTCCCTTAGAGAACAAGCAGGCATCTAAAGAATAATAATAAGATAAAACAAAAGCAAACAAATCAGAGTAGGACAAAATAGACAAACAGAAGAAAGAGAGGCAAAGAAAAAGCACAAGAAACACAGATGTATAGACACATTTGCATACATAGGAATCCCATAAAAACACAGAGTGGAAGCCATGATATATACTCAAAGGACCTGTGAAAATATGATAAAATAATTTTTTAATGAATAATGCCATGACTAAACATCAGTTGTTAGAAATCAAATCTCTCTCCTCCCCATCTCATCCCCCACGTGTGTGTCTGTGTGTGTTTTAATAGGTATTACAGGTGATTTCTGTTTCTTCTTTTACCAGGTTCCACCAATATGGGAGACCTTTACACCAAAACCATCGAGGTGGCAGCCCACGGGCAGCATGGAGATAATCAGGGTAACAAGTCCAGATTAACAAGTGCATGTGCAAGGAGATCTCTGTGGTCCCCAGTAAGAAGTTCCATCACAAGATGACAAACAATATTGCACATCATATGAAGCCGATTCACAGGTCCTGTGAAAAGTAAATCCATCCAGCAGAGGAAGAGGAGAGGGAGGGGGAACAATGGAGAGATGGGCCTGGACTGTCTGGACTTAGTGTTGGAAGATCCCAACACTAAGAAATGCTGAGGCTTCTGGACTTTGACAATGTTTCCCACATGCAAGTCACTGAGCCTACACCACTTGGGGCAATTTGGAAGTGTGCTACTATAATATTTTCCGTAAACCTGAGGGCAACCAAAAAGAAAAGCAGGTACTGGGGACTAGAGAGGTGGCTCCAGGGTGAAAACACACACTCATAAAGAATCTCTATGGTCAGTTCCCAGCATCCATATCAAAAGGCTCACAGCTGCCGACCAGCTCCAGCTCCAGGGAAAATCCAAATCCTCAGGCCTCTGTGGAACCTGCATTCATGTGCACATACTCGTACACAGACAAATATACACCATAAAAAACAGAAATAAATCTTTCAAAATAAACACATCAAGCTAAGTCTGGGTATTGGCAATTCTTTCTGTAATGGGTTAAACAGCACTTTTTCAGCTCATATTCCATATGAACACTGCTAACAATTCCTCAGCACTTCCTTTTTAAACAAAACATTCATCATTAACATACAAGTGGATGGGAGTGTTTGTGTTGCAGTAACAGTTTATTTGGAAGCAGTAACAAAAGGAGAGTACATTCTTGTTTAGTTTGTCTAACTTCAGTTATTTCCGAGACCAGCACACTCAGCTAGTTGGATGCGTCACCGTTTGGTTTTGATGGTCATCGTGAACTTCCTATATTAACCATCACAGTCAGAGCTGGAGAGCCTGAATACCTAGCACATTCACTGGACCTGATTCATCCCACAGTGCCAGCTGCACTCTCCAGGAAACGTCTACAATGTCACTTGGCAGAAGCACCTGGGTCAGGTGAAGCACAGCAATTGTACCAGTGCATTTCATCTTTGGATTCTTTTATACTTCCTCTTATGACACAGAATTTTACCTGTAAAACATTTGCAGAGCTGAAGCTAATAAGAGCAGAGAAATCTGGCAGGAGGTATCAGGATGTTGGCTGCATTTACGTAGGCTGGCTTTGGTTTACAGTTATAAAAGGGAAATAATGGCGATTTGGCCATTTCCTTTGACTCTATTCATTGTAACTTCAAGGGTGGGGAATGAAGCAAAACTAGACAGCAGCTTCACACAGGAACAAAGAACGGGCACACTGCTACACTAACTCTAGTTTCAACCCTCAGCAATATAGCCTAGGAGTAACAGCAAGGCACCTAGGACAGGAAGAACACACTTTAGCATAAAGACTCCTCCCAGAGAAATGCCCAGAGGAGTCTACCTAAGTCCAGAGATGCTCTGGGGTCTCCCAGGGTCACATTTGCATGCTACAAGAAAATAATTACAAATTTCTGTTGCAAAGAACAAGAAATAGTTGAGCTCTCCTAGCATTTTCTCTTGAAGCTGATTCTCAGTGAACTCTAACCAAATCATCAATAAAGCCCACTGTTCGGATTGTCACGGGAGATTCAAGACCTAGTAACACACACCAGAAAAAAAAAAAAAAAAAAGGAATTCAGTTACAGGGATCAGTCATGTTTTCCAAAACAGCATTGAGACACTTATGAAAAGCTGAGAGACCACACAGGAGAGTACTCAGAAAGAATAGCAATCTAAATCATTCAGGCAGCAGCTCAGGTGAAAAAAGCTGCTGGAGTTGTAATTACACACAGTTGAAGCAGCAACCCCATTCCAAAAACCTAGCTTACAGAAATATTTGGAGGATGTCTTGAATCTTAACTCTAAAATTAAAACAGCAGCACTGCGTATGTCAGAAAGAAATATCCATTACTCATGGACCAATGAAAGGACAACACAAACGCTCTACAGCAAAGTTCATACCGTTATTAAAATATGTATACAGATATACAAAGGCATGCACATTGAGTATCATAAAATTAAACATGAAACATTCTTTGACTTGCTTCTAAGTAATGGCATTATGGCTTACTTTTTGTTTTTAAGTTTTTTAATTTATATTTTCTGATTTTTAAATAAAAACCATGTGCTACAGAATAAAAGAACATTTAAAACTCAATACGCATATTCTAAAAAGTAGAAAGCATTGAAACAGATAGAATGAATAAGGACATTCATGGGCAATCTAAGGTGTCTCACAAATAAATAGATGGCGACATTTCAGAGTATGCTGATCCTTCTATCAAAATTAGGAATAGAGATAAAGAAGAGAATACGCACCAAAACTAGCTCACAGCTCATGAACATGGGAACAAACATTTAGTGCCAATTATGATGCACACATGTGATGGAATACCGTGGGGCACACTGGGAAGAATACAAAACTAAGAAGCCAGGAAATTTCACACACACACACACACACACACACACAAAAAAAAAAAAAAAAAAAAAAAAAAAAAAAAAAAAAAAAACACAGAAATCACTGAATAAGTTAGCAGTGCTTAATCGTCACTGTCAACTCGACTGGGTCATAATCATGGAGGACTTGTGTTTGGGTGTGTCTATGAGAAGGTTTATGTGTGTCTATGAGTCCAGAGAAGTTTAAGGAAGAAGGCTCTCCCTGGGCACTGAATGAAGAAAAGGAAAAAGAGGGAATACCAGCATTCTCCTTTTCCACTTGCTGGTCTGCCAAGACATGCAGCCCAGGCCATACACTCCCACAGCCTTCAGCTCTAGCATGCCTTCAATGTGATGGTGGACAATACCCTTGCAAACCGTGACCCAGAACAGTCCTTCCTGTCTCAAGGTGTGGGGTACTTGTTTACTGCAATGAGGGAAAACAAACAAACAAAAACTAATTCTTCCACATTAATATCATTAACTAGAAAATGCCTCACTAATAGTAGACACTGTGATGGCATTCTTAGCACAAATCCCCTAAATTTCCAAAGCAACTTACATTCCTGCTTTCTAAGATCTTCCACCACTACAAATAGGTAAGTTCTTGAGACACCCCTTTGTTTAGGTCTTGAATTTATTAGACTAGAAGTTTCTTGATGGTTAAAATATGTTTATCATTGTGCCCTTGTATCTTTAAAGTCTTAAAGCTCTTTATGCATGGTAGACAAATTTAATTAACTGAATTAACATGACTGGATGAATGTAAATTTTGACTCTTAGTTGGCTAGATGAGTATCTGAATTGTTCTACTGTGCAGCTCTTAGGAATAACAATGTTGTAAACATTTTGTGTCTACACACAAATGCTTTTGCATGAACACATTTTCACTTATCTTGACTATATTATCAGAAATGGGATTTCTGGGTCACATAATAAGTAATCCAATGATTAAATTTTGAAGAAATTAGGGATGGGAAAGATGCCTTAGCAGTTAGGGGAATTTCTTGTACTTGCAGAGGACCCAAGTTCAATTCCCAGAACCTACATGGTTACCCACAGCCATCTGTAACTCCATTACCAGGGATGCTGACCATCTACTGGCACATGACATTACCAGGCACATACATGGTGGAGAAGCAGGCAAAACACTCATACATAAAAAATAAATGAATCTCAAAAATTATAAATAAATAAATTTTGAAGAAAGTGGAGCTGTAGATATCTTGCCTGATCTCAGGCAGTCTTCACTGTACATTAGAATCAACTATTCATAATATTGATCAATACCTGCTAGCTACCAACTCCAACCAACTCCAAGTGTACTAAAATTTTATGTAGTTAAAATGGTCTAAACCATTCCTCTCCAATCATTTTCATTTCTAAGATGGCAGCCATTGTTAGTAAATATTTTTGACAGATGAGCAGCACTATGTATATACCTCTATAAAATTCCTAAACAAACTTTGGGAAAAAAACAATAGACAAAATTTGAGCATTTGAAAGTGTCCTTAATAAAATTCAAAATACATTCTCATGGTCAATAATATTTGAACCTCTAGATAATACAAATATACTTTAATAGAACAACAATCGAAATCTCAGTATAAAATATTCTCTATAATATAGTCTTCCAAGAAGCACCTGAAAATAAGTCCAACACTGGAAGTCATTAGGAAGACACAAATCAAGACCACAATGAGGTCTCACTGCACATTTAGTAGAATACATCTAATAGACATGACATATAGGTTACTATAACTATTAAGAATGAAGAGATAAGCTGGGGGGTGTAGTGATCTCTGAGATTGGCAAAGACATGTGGATCTCTGAATTCAAGAGCAACCTGGTCTACAGAGGGAGTTCCTGGACAGCCAGGACCACACAGAAAATAAAAAGAAAAAAAAAGAATGCAGAAATAGATGAAGTTTCATTTATTCCTTGAGAGAACACAAAATGAAAGGCAGGGGAGATGGCTCAATGGCTAAAGGGCTTGCCACTCAAATATAAGGACTAGTGTATGGATTCTTAGCATCCATGTAAATGCTGGATACACAAGTCAGTGCACTTATAATCCCAGTTTTTGGAAGATGAAGTCAGCATATCCTTAGAAGAAGATAGCTTGTTTGATTAGCCAAATTTCTCAGGCTATGGGTTGACTTGAGAAACGCTGTCGTGATAGAGGCATAGAAAAGATATGGGAGAGACCTGACACCAACCCCAGGCCTACACACACATAAACATATATGAACCCTCATACACATATTCATCCATACATATATAAACACACAGTAAATTGGGAGTGTAGGGATCATGGGAGACGGTAGAAGGGGAGTAGAAGGAAGGGAGAGGAGAGGAAAAGAATATATAGCTCAATAAAAACAATTTTAAAAAGGAGTAACAGTGTTGGGAGGAGTGATTGATCCAGATTACCATGGGGAAATCTGACTGCCTTTCCATAATGGAGGTAAGGAAGGTTATGCCTTAAGTGCAGATCTCCTGCTGCTACCCTGTCCTGTGATGAAAGTCAATGGGAAACTAAAATAACCCAATTCAGGTATGATGACAAAGGGCCCAGAACTCCAGGAATGAAGGTATGGGTCTCTCGTCCAGCAAAAGAGCCAAGGCTTGCTAAAGTACTTGCTGGAGATGGAGAAAATACAGAATAAGTAGCGTAGGAGGGTCGCTATAAACACTAGCCAAGGCCATGGGACCAGCTACAGAAACAAAGACTGTAACTGACCTGAGTGTTTGTCATATTTGTTAATGTGTTTGTGCAGATATTTTCTTCCCTCAATTTCTTTTTTTTTTTTGGTTTTTCGAGACAGGGTTTCTCTGTGGTTTTGGAGCCTGTCCTGGAACTAGCTCTTGTAGACCAGGCTGGTCTCAAACTCACAGAGATCCGCCTGCCTCTGCCTCCCAAGTGCTGGGATTAAAGGCGTGTGCCACCACCACCCGGCTTTTCCTCAATTTCTTTATCATTTAATATAGCACCAATTGAGATACTGTCAGTGGTAATCATATTTAGGTCATGAGATAGTTCAAAAATGCCCCTCAAGGAACACAAAATGAAAGGCACAAAATGAAAGGCAGAATATTATGTATTCTAAAATACATAATATGCTTGGGTTCTAAAGAGATAGTTATAGGATGTTAGGCATAATTATGACCTGGCTATTGTTTTCAACTAAGCACTATATAAAAAGATATGATTCTCTGTCAAATTGACAAAGGTGGACTTGTGATGGGTATTCTTGGTTGTCAACCTCACTATATCTGGAGTTAACAACCCAAGCAGCTAGGTACACTGGGAGGAACTTTTAGTTAATTGGATTATTTGAGATCCTAAGAACTACCCTAAATCTAGACTACACCTTCTGGTGATGGACATTCTCACTGGCAAGGTAATACATCCTGCTGCTGGACATTCCATCACCAATGTTAGAGCCTACTTCATCAGGATTCCAAATTATGCTTAAGACCTGCTGGTCTTAGACTTTCTGTCAAGAGACAATCTTTATTGGACTTAGCAGGACCACAGTCTGTAAACCAATCTAATAAATCCCCTCTGTACACACACAGACACAGACAAACACACACAGAGTTTTTTATATATGTGTGTATATAAATACGTAAGTATTTATAAGTGTATATACATATTCTCACACACACACACACACACACACAGATATTCATTCTATCAATTCTGGTCCTCTAGAGACCCTGCTTAATACAGCGGCCTACAACGGAAAACATGTTCCTTTGATATAAGCAGAGGTAAAGAAAGCACCAATCCAGAGAAACATGAATATTTAACTACTCTTTTAAGAGAAAGGCAAAATAAATAAAATTTTCCTCATATTCTAGGGGAAGCCTATGCAGAAGCCATTTAGAGACTGCTCTTGACAACAATCAGAAACTTCATTATTGAAAACACAAGACACTAAGGAAGTCACCAAAAAAAGCTAAATCTACATTTCATCTCTGGATCTTTTAATCAGTAACCTCAGCTCTTCAAAACCCTTTGGGGAATCTACTTGACATGAGACACCACTTCCATTCATTTTTCTACAAGGTCCATAACTTATCTAGAGGACCTGACACACAAATGAAAGAAAAGGAAATGTAGTCTAGTTCAGAGTACAAATACAGCACAAATGAAGGGGGTCAGTGACATTACTGCATCTGACTGTAGCTCTGTCATTAGAGATCAAAGTCATATGACCCTGTCAACTGTTTAAGCAAATAAATTCCTCAAACGACAATTTACATAAGTAGAGGCCCAGTGCCATGGCCCTGAAACAAAAGGATAGTGCCTCAGAGGACATCTTACTCACCGGCCAATTTAGACCTAAGGCATAATGCATTCCATTATGCTCCTGTGAGATTCTAAGGGAAAAGATCCACAAAGAAAAATAAAAACTCTGTAAAGCACCAATGCAACCTAAATCACAAGGAACTAGTACACTCACAAATTCAAAATACAAAACTATGCATACAATGCTACCCAGTGAAGAAAGAAGTTATTTTCTGTTGGCTAAGAAAAGTCTCTCAAAGGCGAAAGCCAACAACACTTACAAAAAATGAACACACTGTGCACTCTACAGCCTTCTTTCAGGAAGAGGCACTCTGTAAATGCCCGCACAATGAAAAGACTTACCAATGTCTGGTCAGCTTAGCTCCAAATATTTCTTAAGCAAGTTAACTTCCTTCTAGTAATTACAATGAATGTGATTTGAATCACAGAATCATAGTTAAGTCTAATCTTGGGGCACTCGTGTTTGTAGGTATGAGTTTCTTGGTGATATTTTCTACTAGGGAGACAAAAGGTAACACACCCCTGTTCTTTTAGACACTTATATAGCAAAGAAATAAAATTATCCACATCTGAGACGGCATTTGTGTGAAAAGCATGGTTTTATGCCATTTGAAGGCAGGTGAAAAGGTTTTGAAATAGCCTCGCTAATTTCTTGGAAGTTACCAAAACAATGCTTTCAGTCACATGTCAAAATCCAAAGCCCTTCACACAACACCATTCACTCCAATGTTGCCCTCCTTTATTGACGGCCTTTCTACACCCCATGTCCTCATTTAGCCCCCAAAGGAAAACCCCCTCCTTGTATATGCTTAAACCAATGCATTTTACTCGCCGGGATGGCAGAAGGGTACAACTGGCATCATTTTAGTCACATCATCATTTCTAGTTCAGAGGCATTTATTCAGATGAACACAGCTTGCAACCACTGAGTCCAACTCCTCCGATGCTAACTGGCACCATGAAAACTCTCCCAGTATTCAGCCTGTGTCATCTTTTAAAGAATGCTCTCCATGTATGACTGAGAGCCAGAAACTACCGGCTGGACACCCTGCACAGCCACCACACTCACGCACAAACTACTCGAGTCTGCTATGACCCTCAAACCATGATTCTGATTCAAGTAAGAAAATTCCTCATAAAACTTCTATAAACACAAAATGTTCTTAAAAATGGATTACAAGAACACACAGAGCAGAGGGAGCGCCTGAGTGTGATACCTTCTAAGGGTGAGGTGTTGCCAAAGACCCTAACAAATCTGAGACAGGTAGAGGACAAATGGCAGAGGACTGGGAGTTAAAGAGTGAAAGCAAAACCAGGAAGTGATAAAACACCAAGGCCTCAATTTTAAATTTCTCTACTGTAGGTTTTGATATAGAACTCAGCTTTCCATAATCTCTGAATGTTTTCTTTAAAAAGTAAAAACAACCAATTAAAAAGTGGTGGGAAGCTAAACTAGCCTATTTCAAAAGAAACACATTATTTTTATTTCCCCGTACTTTCCATACATGGCTTGTGAGTACTGAATAGTAACCATTATATAAGTATAACACATCCGGTTAAAATTTTAGTTCAAAAATAAGAAACTATATTTAAAAACCTACTTGAAGAAAGGCAGAGTAAATGTTATAATATCCACAAATGTCTAATAAAAAGCCAGTTCCTGCTGTCCTTTTAAAGTTAAAAATAAAACCAAACTACAACTTTCAACTGCAAAGAGTCATTGTGTAGAATATAAAAAGCACAGCATGGAAATAGATTCAAGAAATGTACAAAAAGAGTTTTCATGCCCAGAAAGAACTGAAGGCATCAAAAAAAAAAAAAAATAGGCCCCAAACTACAAATAACAGAGGGCAGTTCAAAAAGACCAGCAAATCCACTCTCTAATGCATAGCAAATTAAACTTAATCAACGCCTCTGCAAGGTTACATGGGCAATCCACCTTTAAAAGTCTTCACAAACAAAACGAAGGAACAATAAAGAGGTTCCAGATGCAATAAATACAGAACCCACAGTAGGCGACAGAAGCCTTACTGTACACAGCTGAGAAAACCTGCCGTGGAACAATGGATCACATTTCCATACTAAATTATATTTACCACGCTAAAAATGCTTAGACAACATGCAGGATTTCTATTGGGCATTTTTATAACACACTAACTCCCTAAAACCTTCCAGACCTGCTGGGTTCCATTCAAAATTGTTCCTACCCCATGGTGTGGTAAAGGAGACCTTAGACAAAGGGTTAGGATGATGGGAGAGGGCAAGGACAACTACCTTCAACCAGGATTTCAGAAGATAAATAAATAAAAGAGGATAAAATAGCCAAAACATAGCCCTGGCTCAGGGTATCTCAGGGGAATCACTGCTGTGACAAATGGCCTGAAATGAACTCTTCCAGCGGTCAAGAGTCCCCAGGAAAGGCCCCTCCCCTCCTTGTCTATTGCTCAAATGTACAATACTCTTCTTTGAAAATATAACACCCTGATGGGGCTGGGCAAGATGAAAGAGCTTTTCTTGGTGATTCTGAAACGCCTATTAATTTTTGCCACAACAGACTCACAGCTGACCAAGAAAACACAGGCTAGCAAGCCTCCCGTCCCCATCTAAGACCTTAAGAGGAGAGTTCAGAGTGAATGAGACTTCTTTCTGCGTGCAGTGCGCTGGCTTTATTTCTCCACACATTGTTTTTACATTGAACCCTGGGCAGCCTGCTCAGACTGGGAGTTATTTTCACACTTAATGCTTTAGATGCAATAAGAGTTGACTGTCTAAACTTCGGAGATTTCAGGACTTATTCACGACCGCTTTTGGACACTCTATGACTGAAGGAGAAAACTTCAAACTGTTCTAAAGTTCCTCAAACTTTATCACAGTTGGCAAAGCAACATTATAGAAGGAAAATAACAAACCCTAGTATACTAAAGAGCATGCCGGCCGACATCCACATTGTCATGCACCTCCTAGTAAATTGGTGGGTTAGAATTTCTAGTATTCAGTAAATATCAGTTATGTTACAAGACTGTTTCTTCACCCAAAATGAAATCCTATATCCCTATATCACAAAAAAAGGGAAAAATTGTACTAGGCATCCAAAAAATATTAGCTAAGAGAATATTACCCTAAAAGAAATATATAAAGTCAAAATCAATATATTAGCAGTCTTAAAGAATGAATAAGTATCTGCTTTCTAATTCCAAATGACATTAGCATCTTTCTGGTCAGCTGAGATTTCTAGAAGCTTTGATATGTTTTTTGTTTAGGCAGTTAGAGCCACAAAATGCATAATGGAAGCATTACTCTGACACATTTGGCATTTGAACAGACTCCATTCTTCTAGAAATCTGTCCTTGGTAGACATGCAAATGAGTAAGCAGCAGTGTTTTAAGATGAACCTGACTCTACTGAGAACAAAAAAAGTTCATCATTTTGACTTTCAAAGCCAACGACTTCATTACCTACTGAGTTTAAGAGGGTAAAGGGTTACCCTTGCATAGAAGCAAGGTTTGGAAAGTTCTTGAAATTCAATTTTAAATCGTTTTCTAGGTGATGTATTTTCTCAAATCCAGGGTTTCTCAGTTTATGCTCCTATCTTTACTGATTTATTCCATTGTCTCAGGCTATCTTTCTAAACTCCTAATGATATTTGATAGTCAAAAACCTGAAGAGTAATAGACAGACAAATCAGCACCAAATGCTTCTGGGAAACAGATTTGGAACTATGTTGAGTATGTCTATTCATGAACCTGGTGATTACACCAGTGTTTCATAAATATTATCAATTAGAAAACAGATTAAATGGGAATGAATGCTGACTTCCTAGGGTAGTACACCAACCCCTCAAAAAACGTTAGCCCCAAGTTACTAAATATTAAATACAGCCTGGAAAGAGATGCTGAATTAAGTAAATGCCATGACTTTAGCATACATCACAAGACAGAACAGTAGCAACTTCACAATGAAAACATAAAGTGTGGAAAGCCTTGTATAACATAGAAAGAGATACTACTCTGATCGGGAGTGGGCTTACTCCTACATATTTAGATGAACATAAAGCTATTCAATACTAAATGTCAACAAGACAATTTTTATTATCAAAACTAACAGTAATACAGTTTCAACAAGCAAAACATCTCAGAATAACTGATTGGTGGTGTTGTTCCATGATTTATTAATTCCCATCTTGTTACCAAAAATAATTTGAGGAGACAAACAGTTAGTGCTAGATTATCACATACTGGATTCCTATCCCAATTTTAACAAATCAGATGAGGTTTATTTTGGGTGGGGGGAGAGTGTTCTAGACAGAGCTTCTCTATAAAGCCTTGGATGTCCTGGAACTCACTCTGTAGACCAGACTGGCTACAGACTCAGAGATCTGCCTGGCTCTTCCTCCCAAGTTCTGGACCTAAGGCATGCAGCACCACACCTGGCTTCAGGTGAGGTTATGTTAAAGGGAAGTTTTAATTTAAAAATAGAAGTGAGATTGAGACTACATAATGTCATCAGGAGGGAGACCAAATCAGAAAGAAAAACTCCTTTATCCCAGAAAGAAATAAGAGATGAGCTTTATGAAATGAAATAATTAGACATGATGTCGATGCTCCTCTAGGAGAGTGGGTCTCAATCTGTGGGTTGTGACCCCTTGGGGGTAGCACATCAGATATCCTGAATATTAGATATTTACATTACAATCCATAACAGTGACAAATCACAGTTATGAAGTAGCAATGAAATGATTTTAAGGTTGGAGGTCATCACAACGTGAGGATCTGTATTAAAGGGTCACAACATTAAAAAGGCTGAGAACCTTAAAGAAAGAAAGGCTGAAAACCACTACTCTAGGAGAACACCGGAAAAGCAAAGAAAGACAGTATTATAGTGGGCTCAAATTTATTTTTATAAGAAATGGTTTAGGTCGGAGAAAATATTTAGGGTTAAGTATTCAGCAATCCCAAATAGAATTGCTTTAAATATTCAATGAAGAAAATAGAGCTGTACTGGTGAGAAAGAAGATAACTCTGGAAAAGAAATCGAACACTTATCATACATTGTGTGGGGTCAAGGAAAAGAAAAAAGAACTATAAAGAATCTCTATATAGACTCTACCTAACTGGGCACTATCTAATCAGAGGCAAGGCAAACACCAACAGAGCAGATATTAGTCTAGGGTCTTCCCGAATGTACTCTCCTTCTGTCTCCATGTGAAGCATAAATATGACTAAGTGAACTAACCAAAGGACATACTCTTTGTATGTAGCTCTTGGTACTTATCAAGTATATTTTCATGACAGCCTGAAAACAAAGATGTCTTCTACCACACCAGACAAAGTTTTTCTATCTTCAGTATGAACCATAGTTAGTAATGATACCTTAGATAAACGGTTGAGAAAACTCTTTGCCAAACTCCGGACATTTCACAAAAGTTAAGCATTGACAAGCTTGAACCTGATGCTAAAAGGAGGGAATTGGGAAGGGGCTGGAATTATAACAAGAAGACTAAATTGATATTTAGTAAGGAAAGTTAATTGGGATGAAAATTTAAATACTTCAAAATGGCAAAAATGGCCTTTTTTGGTGGGGGGGGAGTAAATGATGCATTCTTTTCTCAATGCTGTTGTTAAAATTTTTGTTTAAGAATAAGATCTAGCTATTTATATTGGGAAAGTAATAAAATTGGTTTAAAAAAAGTACTTCCAATGACAGATGACTGACTGAGGCAACAAAAAAATAGAAATTCATAGCTCAGTGAGCAGTCACCTGCTGTATCAGTCTTGTGAAGGTCTAACGACCTTCCACCCACAGGGTGGCAAACCTGAAAGAATTATTCTGAGGACACATTTTACCAAGCAGGAACTATATTTACTGTTTGGAGAAGGAAGCATTCACACACCACAGACTATTCTCAAATAAGACGCGGAGTGAATGCTGAACTTCTCTCTGAAGTCTATTTTCCTGCTAATACCTATACTGCACTTGTGGAACAGGCATAGAAAGAGTTTAATACAAGGACCTTAACACAAAAACACTCAATTTTGTTATGTGTCTTATTATAGTATTTTCATCATCAACAACCATGATTAGCTACAATCTTAAAAACTGTAGTGTGCAGACTCACCGTGCCCAACTACAGTCAAACCAATGGATGATCTTTGACATGATTATTCTATTTATTCAAAATAGTAAACATTCTCTTTAGTACACTATCACTCTGAGAATAGTCTAATTTTCAGGCAATAATTTACAAGTCTGTTCTGCTACGCACCCATCTGCCCAATCTAATCATCAGGAAGGGATTCCTTTGCCAGTCTTCAAGCCAATCACGATTTATTCAGACTACAAAAATGCCACTGACCCATGGCTACTTCTTTGCCTTCACTGATTCTAATAGTCTTTCATCAGAAAATTAAAAACTAAACACATCCAACAGCTCCGTAAACAGCTCCTCAACTTAACAAAATAAGACCAAAGAAAAACCCAAAATAGGGTCTTTGTTGAGTGTCAACCTGATGAATCAAAATCCCTCTGAAGTGGAGAAAAAAGCATGTGACGCAATCCTGTTCTACCTACCCCCCACACCCCTCAGAATACTGAAAATACCACTCACCCAAATGGGATCTTACAGTCTTATAAAATAGCTTAAGAGTTATACAAAACCACTGAGAAATGCCTACCTCAGCCTGGCAGAGGGCATGAAGACCTTGTAACACCAAGGCGGCTGGGGTAGCTTGATCGGGCTTCGTGCATTCATTCAGCACCTGAGAAATGGCTGCCAACATGTCTGCACCATGTTGATAGGGCCTAAAACAAATGACAGTTTCAACCAAAATTAGAACCAGAGAGCTACTATTCCCAGCTCTCTGACTACAATAAAAGTATTAATTCTTTTTTTAACCCATGTAAAGATTCACCCTCAAATACTAACAACACATGTTCCTCAAAATCTTCATGTTATGATTGTTTCTGCTGTAATTTAATCTTTATTTTTATACAAAAGTTTAAAAAGACACTTTTGCAAATTTGTGCACACACACACTCATCCACACATACATGCATATGTGCAGGGACACACTTGTGTGGGTGAGTACCATTTCCCTTGCAGGTTTACTTGCCCATGAAAGCACACATGGAGCCCAAAAGTTGATAACTGGTATCTTTCCTCAGTCACTCTCTGACCTATATTTTCAGACAAGGTCTGCCCTTGGACCTGGAGTTCACTTTTAGCTAGACGGGGTGATCAGAAAATCCCAGGGATCCAACTGCCTCCACTCCTCGGCCACTGGGTTAAACACATGGGCCACCATGCTCAGCTTCTATGGTGGACACTGGGGATCTAAACTCAGGTCCTCTTGCACAGTAACACTTTACCCACCAAGCAATCTATGATTCATGGTGTGGATATAAAAAGGGTGATTATACTGATCATCACCATGATAATAAAGATACTAATACAAGTGATAACTGTGCCCCAACCCCACACCAGGCACCTCTCCTACCTCTTCCACATATATTATGCCACCCAGAACACCTTTAACCTAACAACTGTTCGATCTATTCTCAGAAAGCCTCAAGGACACAATACTTGTCTCTAACAAATTATCAATAAAATGAAAATGCCTGACAGGATTCTTCTGTCTCATTGTCCCACAAAAGGAAATAATTTTCCCAAACTGGATAAAAAGTGACATATTTGAGAGTACAAAAGAAAAGAACATGAGTAAGTTCTTAAGACTGATCTGGTCTGATATCCAACCTTTCCTGCACCCCAACCTTCTGTGTAAAATAAGAATGTCAGCGTCTCATCTCTGAAATCTGTTTTATGCCAACATTTTAATAAAATCCAGATACATGGGTCTTGGATTACATAAGTGTAGCTTTTTTGTACCTTAGATTGTTATTGTTTTATGTTAACAGATAGGCTCAGAAAAGAGACAAAACTGTTAGGGTTTAGAGTCTTACACGTTCTGACTCAAGATTTTACTGGAAATAGGAATCTTCCATGTAATCAACAATGGTGTCAATCTACTACCCACCCCAAGGATGCTTCATTTATACTGGGGACATGGATAGAAGTGAGAGAATATTCACAGGAATTCTACAACACCACAGTCTAGCTCATGTGAAGCTACTGAACTAGGAATGATGTCAAATGCACGCAATCTAGTTCCCCTACAGTTTTACCTGCGCCATTCAAGGGAGGAAAAGAAGAAGAAAAGAAACATTAGCTAGGGGAGCTTTGCTTGTGTTGTTTCATTCTTAGCTCTTTGATTTATCCCTAATCCAAACCAGGAGTCGGTTCTCTGTCTTCATGTTTTCCTAAAAGCTTAGAGGATAGAAGGAAACCCAACATCATTTTCTCCCGACAAGCTACAATAAGGCTTTCCTACTATAATGCTTACAAGAATCTGGCCTGAGAGGGGAACTGTGGCACACATCTGCAATCGCAAGAGTCAAGAGGCTGAAAGAGAAGGATCCTGAGTTCAAGGCCAGTCTGGGAAGCCAAGTGAGACCCCATCTTAAAAATGAAACAACAATGGACTGCTCATGTCTACAGTCTACTGCTTACTTGTCATGGATTTATATACAGAAAAATAGAAAACGTTGACGATATAAATTACTATAATATTAAATTATTGCCCAGAAAAGGATATAAATACACTATATAGGAAATGCAAAACCCAAATTAAAAAGGGAAAACATACTTGATTTTGAAAAATAATATCTTTTTGGATTACAAAAATAAAAGCAGAGTGTAACCTCTTATGACATATATCCTGAAGAATTAAGCCCATCTTACCTCTGTTTACAGATATCTCTGATAGATGCAGCTTTTGCAATCAGTTTCTCCCACTGGAGCTCCTTGCCCACAGAAAGAGAGGGCACATCAGACATGGCCATGAAACGCTGCAATTCAGGGTACACACGATCCTAAAAAGACAATTAGACAAAAAGAGTAAATTTCTTAACTCAAGCTGAATAATGACTATTTCCTTTTATGCAGCATTTTCACCTTCAAATCTTGGATTTGCATTGGAAATTATGATGTGTCGCTGCTAATCAGCAGGGAACGCTGTTGTGATTATGGAGGCTTTCCAGATCACACCCTTTCTACAAAGGCTTTCCCCACAGCAGCATTCCCATTGCTTTATCAGACAAATGGAGAGATGCCAGGCATAGAGCATAGGATTATTGTATGTTCTCAATTTCTGGGTCAAACACAATTGACTATTTTACAGATCAAAAAACCACAATAAATCACAATTTGTCAAGGCAGCCATTGATAATACTCACTACTATAATAATAGTAAGTCACACCGTCACGTAATCACTCTCGTCAGAAAAATGAACGTGATTAACATGCAACAAGTGTACATATAAGCTTACCTGCTTTTCCCACAGAGATGTCAACAGGCGCAATGTGACAGCTCTTAGTTGTGGAGTGGTTCCAAGCAGTTGAATTACCCTCAGAATCTGCCCTATGCATACCTAAAAAAAATATTAAGTCAACTATTTTCATGAAGGAAGGCAACTTCAAGGGTGAAAAGAACATTTTAAACTCTTTGATATAACTAAGAACTTGAGTGTAAGATTACTTAGCTCACCTCTCCTAAGAAGAAGGGAGATAGCTTTGGGAGGAACTAGTCAGCAATTTGGGAAGCAGGGGCCTAATCTCAGAGCACAAACAATGTGAAAACAGATATTTAGAGATTTAAATAAATTTTTACATATCATAATAATTTTACATTAGCTACTTTAAAACAAAAATAAAAGGGGAATTAATGATCATGGCAAAAATTAGGACCTAAAATTTTTTTTTGTTTTGTTTTGCTTTTTTGTTTTTTATTTTTTATCGAGAAAAAAATTTCCGCCTCCTCCCAGCCTCCCATTTCCCTCCCCCTCCTTCCACTCCTCTCCCCCTCCCCCCACTCCTTTCCTCCTCCCTCTCCAGTCCGAAGGACCTAAAATTTTATAATATAAAATAGAAATCAATACCAACTACTTAGGTTTCTCCCCCCTCCCTCTCCAGAAGGAATCAGTCAGTTGATATACTAACCTTGTGAACACCAAGTGTCGGTAAAGTATACAATATGTCATTGTATAATACAGGGTCTAATGGTTTTCCCAATTTGAACATCAAAACTGGAATCAGATTTGGAACCTAAGAAAAATTTAAAAAGACATGTAAATTGGCCTTGTTGTGAACTCCACAAAGCAATTCCCAGCTCTCAGTTCTTCAAGGTAAAAATATGACTGTGGATGAATTAGAAGGCTTAGGAATGCCAGCTACTGCCATTAACGGCGATTTCATACTAGCACTAATATTTCAACTCTATTATAATGAGCTTCCAAACGTGAATTGAAACATGTATTTCTTTTTTTTTTTTTTTTTTTTTTTTTGGTTTTTCGAGACAGGGTTTCTCTGTGGTTTGAACAACTATGACACTAAATAATATGAAAGTTAATATATAGTCTACCCCAAGGAAGTTTATAGTTCAGACAATCAACACTTAAGCTATACAAACAACAAATAGGTCCACATAGTGATATATCCAATTAGGTTATTTTCGTATGAAATAATTAAAATCCACAAAGGAGGACAGTATTTTAAAATATCTCTATAAGCTCCTGTTTCAATCTCTATGCATAACACAATAAATGAGAAAATAAATTTATTCATTGATCACAAGAATAAATGTTCAAATGGCAATATTTCCCACACTGATTTCCATTCAGTAAAATCCCTATTAAAATCCCAGCTGAATTATTTGGTGTGGGGCACTAGTCCTAAAAGCACAGGATATTGAATAGCAGAAACAACCTCAAATACCTGTATAATTCTTAAATACAGTAAAAGAAATTAAATTATCCACTTTCGGTGACTGAACAGTATTTTACACATATTACAACTTAATAAGCCACTTTAAAAATCAGTTCAAGAACTGGGCAGACGTGGTTGCCTCCTAGAGATTGAAGTGGGGTCCCTATTGCTGAAGACACCATGCACTGTGGTCACAGGACTCAAAGGGTCTGAGCTGGAACTGACCTAGAAACCTCTTCCCTGTGCACTAGCTTTCATCATACTAAAAGACGCTATGCAAGGTGCCAGGAGGGGTGGGCATCAATACTCCTATCCTGCTGGAAAGCCTATGAATCACAGCAACGAGCAGCATGACACGATCTCCCTGAAAGGGCAATAGTGGCACTCATGTCTTGGGGGTAACCAAAAGCTGTCTAATTGGACATAAGGCCTGCTTACCAGAAGGGAAATCGTGTCTGGTCCTAGAAACCTACCCAACTACCCAGAGCGAGTGGAAGCATGGATCTTAGAGGACAACTTCTATCACCTTTCGACCAGACTAGCAAACCTACGATCTGCAGTCTAAACACAGCCACTACACCCAAAGGCAAGGCAGTTCTCGTCCCTCATCAGAGAAACTTCTCTTTGGAGTAGACAGAGACCCTGACCCCCCCCCCAAAAAAAAAAACAACCAGTCAAATGCAGAGAACAAATTATTACAGTGCGCCCACCACCCACAGGACACATCTACAATACAACTCCTACAACTACAAATCACGAATACGGGGCAGGATGGGGAGGAGGACAGAATGATTCTAAAAGCCCAGAGGATCTGAAAAACTGCTGTAAGATTGTATCTTCCAAAAAGGACAGGGAAACGTCACCTAGGCTCCCTCCACAATAAGGCTGCCTAAAAACACCTGAAAGACAATATTAATATACATTAATATTATATGTGTTAATGTGCAAAGAGGACATCCCACATGGGCATATACCTAGACAAAGAACTATAAGCAACTAATGCCTAATGAGAGAGAAAATTAGTTTTCCCTAGGGATGAGCCCCTTAATTGTTATCCAGTACCAAGGGTCAGTCCTGAAACCATATACATAGAAACAACACTAAACAGACTAGCAGGTTGTATTGATATATTTATGCACACATATATGTAATAATAACAAAAAAAAGCCAGAGTACAGTGGGCATATGGAGGTTGAAGGGAGGAAAAGGGAGGGAAAAGATGCAATTAAATTTTAGTTGCAAAAGAAATGAAAAACTACTTTGCAAAAGGCAGAAAAAAGAAGAAAAGTACTTGACACAGAGGCATGGACCCCATCCCCAGCACTAAGGACACTAAGTAGGAGGACTAGAGATTTGGGGCTGAGTTGGTTATACAGTGAGCTGAGGCCAGAACAAGCAAAAACTCCCCTTAAAATAATGTATGATTCTTCACTATATTTCAGGCCTTAGCTTGGTACACCAGAACACAGTCCAAAAACTAACCTTCCACTCCACATCTGAAAGGGCTGTGTCCAACACTCACTCAAATCTTCTATCTTAGGAAGCCCATTTCTTCCAAGCTTCTTAGAAGGCACTGCTTTAATTTCAGGAAGGAAAAATGTCCTCTTAACCCTACCACGAAAACGTGTGACAGCTAAAAAATTCATCTGCTAACGATCCTTGCCATAGTATATCACGGCAGCACGTGGGCTTTGCCTGCGCTGGCGACAGCCTCGCAGTACACAGCCAGAATGCCTAAGTGTTTTCACAGGTGCTGGGCCTTTGCTGGAAAGGAAACTCCATTGCTCTCACTTTGGACAAATAAAGAAAGACAATTTTTTGAACTGGCTTCTTATTTCCCATTTTAATTAAAAACAAAAGGTTATCTTGGATTGCTTTCCACTGGTCTTAATCAATTATCCCTCATGTGATGGTTTCTACCAGGGCACTCTGACAGACCCTTAGTTATGGGAATGGCAATCAGTGCACTTAGTGGCATTTTATAAAATAGTGTATTTAATCATGTGGCTCTTAAACAAATGCTTTAATTATATTGTCAGTAGAGAAATAAAACACCGTGTTTATGCTCTAAAAGTACTGTCCCTTTAAGAGCGTTGGCCCTCAAGAGTCATTCACCCTTTTCTCTGCCCGGTTCAGAAATAAAAAACAATGTCAGAAATGTTTACATTAAGTAATCTCTGACTAAATATCACTCTTATAATACGATAATCCAAACTGAGTAACCACATAAGCGAAAGAATAAAGAAAGATACTGTACTGGATGAACACATATTAAGCACATTTATGAAAAATATTTTGCCTGGAAGTATGGGTTGCTATTTTTCTGATGAAACACTGACACGTGTATTTCTTTACCCAGATGCCATCACCAGCTCCTGATCCTCCTGCTCTTCCAGCTTCTATTCAGCACAGGCAGAAAACAACAGAATGTTCAGACTCTAGCTGGGATTCAGAGTCAGCCATGTCCTGCTCTGGGCCATCTTGCTGTCTGGCTTCATAAAGCACAATGTTTTCTCTTTACAGACTCATAGAGTTCAAGTCGCTGATGAACAAATTGATTTAAAAGGTGGAATTGGGACAAAAATCCTAAGACTATCAGCAGATTTCTCAGCAGAAATTTCACAAGAGAGAAGGGAATATATGCATACTCAAAATGATATATTGGGGGGGAGGGCGAACCAAGAATATTGAATCTAGCAAAACTACCAAAACACTACAAATATCAGGCGGGGGGGGGGGGGGAGGCATCTTCAGACACATAAACGCTTGAATGAGCTCATCACTAAACCTCCCTAAACGGAAATGTTAAAGAGACCCCTTCCAAACAAAAAGCAAGTACACTAGACAAAAACACAGAAGCATAGGAAAGTATAAGGCTTGCTGGAAAAACAAATACATAGACAACCAAAATTCTGTAATACCGTAACATGAGACATATTATGTTTTTTCTCATTTATTTGGTTAAGGATCTGGGGAGGCATGCCACAGCTTATATGTGAAGGTCAAAAGACGAGCTGAAGGAATCAGTGCTTTCATTCTCCTGTGTTGGTTCCCAGAGTCAGACTCGGGCCATTAGGATTGGTGGCAAGCACCTTTAGCTGCTGCACCATCTTGCCGGCCCATAATCATCATTAATTCTATTATATGAGTTAAAAGACGAAAACATAAATAACAATAGCTACGAAATATATAAATAGACATAGTAAAGAATATTCCAAAGAACTTCATGAGGATCCAGGGGACTCCAGGCGATAGAACTCGGGAGTGGTGCACACAAAGCACTTCTCGTTTTTATTATTAAAGCAAAAGAAACCTGAGATGACACTTTCAGTTAGTTTAAGCAAATACAAGTACAGGGAGGGACTCCACCTGGTGATATGCCTTATCTTCTCTAGTCACGTGAAAAGAGCTAAGAGTATTCCTTCCAGGCATCTGCCTTACACTCAGAGATAATGTGGACATGCTAGGGCACTCCCTTCCCATCCTAGGTTTCAGGTCCATTCACTTAGTAGAGTTCATGCAATCATTTCTAGAAGGCCACCTTGTAGAAACAGCATTCTGCACTCTGCCCCATCCACAGTTAGAGTAAGTGCACAGCTTCTTATACAGGCTCCCACATCCTTGGAGTTAACAAATGTTGCCTCCTACATAAGACTTAGTCCTGTGAAACATGGACCTAAATTCTATGTATGCACATTTGTTTGCCACTTACCAAAGAGAAACAAATAATAATATATACAAGATCATAAATGAAAAGATAAAACACATTTTATATCATCAAACAGGGAATATGATTGGTATCAATAAGCATAGACATATATTAATCCAAGAATTTTAATACTTAAAGGGTCTTTTAAAAATTCTTCATTCTTGGGGCTCAAGAGTTGGCTCAGTGGTTAAAAGTACTTATTCTTACAGAGAACCTGGGTTCAGTTCCTACCTCCACATGGCAGCTCACAACCACTTGTAACTCTAGTTCAAATGGATCTGATACACACTTCTGACTTCCTTGGGCACCAGGCCATGGCGCACAAACACACATGCAAATTAAACATTCACACACATAAAATAAAGTAAATCTTTTTAAAAATATTCATGTTTGTTGGATTCAGTAGTAGCATATGTGTGTACTACCAGTTACTTGGAAAACTGAGGCAGTAAAATCTCTTGAACCCAGGAGCTGTAAAGTAACCTGGGTCTGTCTGTCTGTCTGTCTCTCTCTCTGTCATATGCATGCATACACACGCACAAACACATACACACAATCACACAATTCATTCTACCAAAAAAAGCACATTATATACAATTAGACTTTTTAGTATTAATTCCTTTCCTTAATTACTTGGCAATTGTAATTATAGCACCTGTTTATTGCTTAAATAATTCGTTGGAAAGCAGTCCACTGGCAGGTACTGAAAAGCTAATTATTTTCTCCACTTATAAGGCATGCACCAACTTCAAAAATAAGGTAAATGTGGTATTATTTTACTCCTCTGAGATTCAATTATAGTTACATCAAAACATGATTATTAAGCAAATAGTCCAAAGCAATGGTTCTCAACCTTCCTAATGCTGTGACCTTTTAATACAATTCCACATGTTGTGGTGACCCTCAACCACAAAATTATTTCACTGCTTCTTCATAACTGTAATTTTCACCCCTGTTATGAATTATAAAATAAATATCTGATATGCAGGATAACAGCATATCACGATAAGGTGACCTCTGTAAAAGGGTGACTTGACCCCTCAAAAGACCCACAAGTTGAGAAATGCTGGTCTAAAGTCTTGACATTTAGTCTTCGGGAGTCATTTAACACAAAGAGAAGAAAAGAACCTAGGCTAACAGAGCAGACAATCATCCATCAATGGGGCCATATCTCTCTAGCCTTGTTCTAACCCATCTGGAGCACCTGCTCTGCAGTGACTCCTCTACACACACGGGATGTAGCACTCTCAGTCACCTGCACACTTGGGGACAGAGTGGAGCAGATTTCAGGTGGCAGTGACTCCTCTAAGAACACACACGGGATGTAGCACTATCAGTCCCCTGCACACTTGGATTCAGAGTGGAGCAGATTTCAGGTGACACAATGAAACTCATATAGAGGTGAGGATTGGAACAAAGCAACCCAGCTTCAAAACCTCTCTGGTCGCTCCTTAGCCATACCAAGTTCAGGAATGTCACCTTTTCACCTCTTCACCCCTCATATCTTGCACACAAACAATACTTTTTAAATACATAGATTACCCTAAACTCTTCTCTAGCTGACTGAATACTGTCAGCAAAATGGACCTTGTAATAATGCTGCAATACTTTATAAATAGGTATTAAAAGTCTACCATTTGCAAAGTACTCAAAAGTATGATTATCAAATTAACCTGGAACCAGAAAATTTTACCTGTCAGATAAAGGGTACCATGATGTCAAAAACAGACAATCTCAGACTTGAAGGTATGAATTTCCCAATATATTAAAAAAAATATGTTCAACAATTCAGGAACTCCAATAATCACTGCACACTACAGTAGGATGAATTCAGACAGTGTATCAGTAGAGGAGTTTAAAATGTGTAGGTTATATCCCCAACTGAAGTGTGGCTTCCTGAGAAGTTTCGTTTCCTTTTGATTCCTGACTCTCAGAAACAAAGGGCGCATGCGCGCACACATTAAGAAATTTAAATCATGAAAAAAATAGTTGACCACACTATGAAAATGTAACTACCAAAAAAGAAAAAGGGATATAACTCTACCAATTGCTAACATATTGGTAACCAAATTCATGGAGGCATTAATTTCCATTCATAAACAAATACAGCTTTTATATTTCTACCATGTGAGTTCTCAACCATTGGAGATGTGAATGTTATGTCAGAACTGAAGTTAAAGGCAAATAACCTATAACTAATGTACAACATGGGTATTTCTCCTCTCAATTACACAAAATCAATTTCTGCTACTTGTGTAACATTGGGAACATGTTTTATATCAGGAACTGAACCAAGTGTGTGGAAATTGTACAATGGCATAAACTAAGTACATGAACTAAGTAACTATGCACTAAAACCAGAGAATCTTAATATTTTTTGAGTTAAGTAAAAACAGATTGCTCAAAGAAACCATGAGAGTCAAATTAACTTCCTAGGGTATGAAAATCCAGCAGAGACTAATGTAACTATGGTGCTAATCCGTACTTCGATAACGGGAAGAGGAGCGAGCCAGCACAATTGGCTAATTGTCAAGTCCAACTCCAAAGTTTCTCTCTTGCTTCATTGTTGAAAACTTCAAACTTTACGTATTATATCTCATATCATTAATTTTATAAGGTCGTAATTCATTAAATAAGGTCTAAGTGAATGATGATAAACAAATGACCTAATTAGAATGTTAAACTAACCAAGATTAATACAAAGGATGAGGAACAAAACGAACATCCCAGAACATAATGGGGGAGGGGGTGCTGCCCTAAATCTCAGGAAGAGAAGGCGGTGAAAACTGAGGGTGCTGCCTGAAGTAATCCGTGTAAAGTGCTGTTAAAGAAGGACAGAAAACACAGCTGGGGTGCTCTTATCTTGCACAATCTTCTGCCTCGGGAAAATGATCAGAACACAGATGAAATAGCATTAGGACGATGACACTGGCATCTATGACAGGAGGCATGATGGGAGCGGGTGATAAATTAATCAATGAATGGTTTAGACAAACCAGTTAGCTAGCAGGGAGGGGGTAAACCAACAAGAACAAATTCCACATGTTTTTAGGAATTATTTAATGAGTCATTTTAAAGAATTCAGAAAAATGTAAGGTGAGTACGTGCATGCTCGAGAGACAGGTAAGAACTGACTGGGCACTAACAAGGAAAGCTTTATTAGAGTACGTCAGTGGCTGCTGTGTGGGAAAATACCACTGTCAGTCAACTTAAGAAGCCAAGGTTTATTTTGGCTCATAGCTTTAGAGACTTAGTGCATGGTCACCTGGTCCTCTCACTATGGGCCTAAGAAACACGGCACATGATGGCAGCAGTCTGTCAGCAAGGAGGTCTGTTCACCTCATAGCCACCAGCAAACAAGGAGGGAAGGGGAAGGGTCTGGGTGTCTCCCTATCCCTTCAGGAGCACAGTCTAATAATGTAACAAACCTACTAAGCACTCCTCCAGGTTCAGCGTTTCCGATAGTGTCACTGGTTGGCCACCAAGCCGTTAATATTCAGCCCTCCAGGGGCCACTCCAGATCAGAACTATCACAGTGAGGACTGATATAGATTAAGAACAGCATCCAGCAAAAGGAACAACAACGTAGCCAAGGAGAAACAGATCAGCCTGGCAACCTGAATTCAACCCAGGAACCCACATATAGGAGCAAAGAAAGAACCTACTATGCAGCTTGTCCTCTGACCTCTAAAAGCACACTATGGCACATGCACCCACATGCACACACACACACACACACACACACACAGCACACCATCAACCAATGACTCAATATACAGACGCCTACCCCAGCCCAAAAGGGAAAAACACATAAATCTGACCTTAAAGAAAACGACAGAAAGGATCCAGGAATGGCTCAGTTGGGAATGTGCTTGCCATGTTACTATGAGGATGAAGACCTGAGTTCAAGCCCCATCACCACACAAACATGTCAGCACAGCAGCACACACTTTTCCTATCAGTGCTGGGGAAGCGGGGCCTGGAGGAAATCTGTGCTTTCAGAGAAAGATATTCTAGCCAAATGAGTAAACTCCAGGTTCAATGAGAGACCCTGTTCCAAAAACTAAACTTGAAGTGATAGAGGAAGACAATCAAGGTTGACCTCTGGCCTCCATATGTTCATTTGTACCACCCCCAAGATAAATAAACATATGCACATAAAAAGTTAAGAAATAGAAACTATAACAACATTCAATCTCATTGTTGTTTATAACTGTAAATTATAGACAAATGTCTTGTAAAGGTTTCAATGTATCTTTAAGTTATACAATATAAGGATATAGTGAGACAGACTGAACTCAGGGTAATAATAAAGTGTGTCTAAAGAAAAAATTTAAACCTCTACCTTAAAATCCTGCTTCCTTTATCCAGACAGACAGATCAGTAGATAATACTTGCTTCCCAAGCAATAGGACCTGAGTTAGAATCCCAAAGTCCATTAAAAAAATGTCAGGTATGGTAGTGAGTGCCTGCAGTCTCATTGATACAAAGGTAGACAGAGGGATCTCTGTGGCTAGCTGCCCAGCTGACCTAGCCTACTTGATGAATTTCAGGCCCATAAGAGACCATATCTCCAAAAACAAAAAAACAAACAAAAAACCCAGATGGTGGTATGCCTGCAGAACAGTATCAGGTCTTCCTCTGGGCCTCCACACATGCAAACCTGCACACACATTTGCACACTCAATACACACACACACATCACTCACAAAGACAAACTTCAACTCATGTACAGATATGCTTCAAAAATAACATCTCAAAATTAGAGACTAGGGAAGAAAGGGTACATGCAATGCAGACTGCTGAAAGGTGAGAACTGAACATGAGGCTCCTAAATTATCCCACCTCTTTGAAAATGCTTGAAATCTTCCATGATCAAATGTTTATTTGTTTCTTGATTCTATTCTAGAGCTCAAAGAAAATACCTGCTTTGCAAGGATGAGGCGAGAACCCATGTGCCAAAGAGAGAGCCATGCACTTGCAATCCAAACCACTGGGAGGAACAGGTAGACACTGATGCACACAGGTCAGGTAGCATCACAAAGGTGGTACAAAGGGTTACCCTGGCTTCCACACACTTGTGTAAAAGTGAGAATGCACATCTACACATGCGTGTACATGCACATACATTCATAAAAATGAGGTTCTATTTAGTATTCTCTAAATATAACAGAATATTTTTAAAGAGATCAGAAATAAAAATTTAGGAGATAAAATACTGAATATGAAGGGAAGGAGATGAAACAAGGAAGATGAGGAATTATAATAACATGTTTAGGAGAGATTCAATGTGTACTCAAATATCAAAAGGTTGGGCATTCATAAGGCTGAGCAGGAGAATTACCATGGGTTTGAGGCTACCCTGGAGACAGCTTGGGCTATAGAGTGAGCCTCTGTCCCAAACAATAACAAGTTTAAAAAGTTTAAAGAGGAAAAGAGTATAGACTGCAACTACTCATTTCCAAGCTACTATCTTAAAAGTTAAAACGGGCCAAATTCAGTCAATATCTAAGTATTGTGCAGAAAAGGGTTAGTTAGCAGAGCAAGCTATCTTCCACAGAAAAGCCTACTTGCAAAGTGGTCCCTGGCTGAGATACTGGCAAACAATTTGGGGGTTGTTGCCACTGTCCTTTAACTAATAGAACCTGTACAATCACAATCGATAAACTCAGCTAACTAGCCCTGACACAACCAACCCTCTGACCCCAAGGCCTTCACAAACTCCCCACCACAAGATACTGGATTCTTTTCACCCTGACCCCATGCTGGAGGATCTGAGGGCACGGGATGCTACTTCATGAGAGGACTGCTAGAAATGTTTGCTGATTTCCATGGCAATTAGCCCCATGGATTGTCTCCCTCGCTGACTGTGTTTTTACCCCGTCACTCTAACAAATCACAGACATGCTGATTTGTCTTGTGAGTTCTACCAAATCTTAGTGATTTGGTACCTAGGTATAAATCCTGAGGACCCCTCTGACCCAATATCATTCTGCATTTTGCTTTAAGAGGAAAAAAAAAGAAGAAAGGTAGTGCGTGCCAGTAGACAATTTAGTAAGATGTTTACTGTTTACTGCCCTAACTTGAGAAGCTGGGTCTCAATCCGCAGTGCCCATATACAGCTGAGCACAGTAGCACAGTCTGTTGTCCTTCAGGGAAACGCGAGGGGTAGACAGGAGAGTTCAGAAGCTCATGGACCAGGTGGCCTGTCATACCCAGAAGTAAACAGCAAGCAGATCCCACTCAAACAAGGCAGAAGGCAAAGACCAACACCTGTGGCTATCCTCTGACCTCCATATGCAAACTGTGGTACACATGCACCTACACAAACGTGAGCATGCACACACACACACTATTAAAGACGTGTGTCACAGCATCACACACACACAAGTGAATTAAAATTTTAAAGTAGTAGCTGGGGGCTAGAGGGATGCCATAGAAGTTAAGAGCACGAGATACTCTTCAGAGGACCTGGGTTCAGTTCTGGGCACCCATGTGGCAGTTCACACCAATCCTAAACCTTTGTTCCAGGGAATCCTATGCAAGCTTCTGGCCTCCAGAGATACTCTACTCATATTGTGAATACGTACATGAAGGCAAAATGCCATACACATAAAGGAAAAAAATATTTTTTAATAAGTTGTGAGGATGTCAGCAATATTGCTCAGTGGGTGAAGGAGTGATCCCCAGAGCCCAAATAAAGGTAAGAAAGAACCAACCCCACAAAGTTGTCCTGTGACCTCCATAACTGTGATGTGGCACACACCACACACACACACACATACAGAGAGAAAGAGAGAGAGAGAGAATTAGAAATAACAAGAAAAGTAAATAAAAGTTCTTTTGAAGTGATTAAGAAAAGAAAATGACCTGAGCACGGGGCAAGTGCCTTCAGTCCAGTACCAGAGAGGCAGAGGCGGGAAACCTAAGCTGAAGGCCAGCCTGTGGGAACTAAAGAGCGGCCACTGCTCAGGCTTCCCTGACCGTTTATGCTGAGTGAGCAACACCTGTAAAGTCAGCTCCACACAGGGTTGCCTGGGTTTTCAAACAACGAGAAGACACAATTCCTGCTTCCCTGTGCGCTAAGTACTTCACAGTTAAACTCATCACTACCATCCCACAACTCAGAAAACAAAAGGCAAAGGAAACAGTTACTGGGGACATAAATTAAGGTATAATAACAACAACAACAACAAAAAATTTCAAACCAGTCTCTGAAACTTGCAAGAAAGCAGGCAGCAGAGGCAATGACTCTTCTGCTCAGAAGGGGCAGAATTTAGAAGTCTGAGAGTCTATTAATTAATTTTAAGTTTTAATTAATTAAACTTAAATCTTGGGTTCTTCGCTCACATGAGTCCAATTAAAATGCTCAACAGTTAGATGAGGCCACCCTCTGGACAACACCAACTATAGACACTTACACCAGAACAGAGTTATACTGAGCAATGCTATCCTAGCAGGACGAGGAGAGCAGGAAAAGTCCATGTTTGCTCTAACACAAACCTAACAGTTGAAATCCTGTGCTGCGTAGTTTCTGTCAATTTGGCACGAGTTAGGCTCATCTGAGAAGAGAAACCTCAAGTGAGACAATGTCTCATCAGACGGCCTGTAGGAACATCTATGAGCATCTAATAATGATTGAGAGAAAGGGCTCAGCCCACTGTGAGTGGTGCCACCCTGGGCAGGTGGTCCTGGGATGTATAAATAAGCCAGCCAAGAAAGCCATGGGAAGAGCAAGGCAGTAAGCAATGTTCCTCCATGACCTCTGCTTCAGTTCCTACCTCCATGTTACTTTCAGTACGGCTTCAGCAAGTGACATGAGCCCCTTAGCATTCAAGGACCAGGGAAGACAGAATGGAAGGGCAGGAAAGAGTGCACAAAGCATTTCCTCACATGGACGACAGCTGATGCTGGAACAACGTGCTCCTGCCTCCCCTATGCTCATCTTAGGTTCAAGGAGCATCGCTTCCTCCTTCTGCTGGACCTTGTACAGGCTTCTTATAACCTGGGAGCTCAACCCAAAATCTTTATAACCATGAGAGAGAGTGTTTAGGGAGACCAGAGTAATTGTTTTCAACCTTTGAGGTGGAAAATACCCTATTTACTGTTTGTTATACTAACTTTATGCCCACTTTTACTTCAGTATACTCTAGGTCGTAGTTACTCACAACAGCCTGAAAATGACCTGTATTACAGGCAGCAACTGTGTTCCTTTCTTTTTTGTGCTTAGGACCATAATATGATAAGAATTTCCCAACATCAACTGAAATGAACTCCAAAAAAAAAAAGGAAAGGAAAGGAAAAGAGAGGTCTTACAAAAGGTGTATAAGCCATTTAAAAAAAAAAAAAAAAAAAACCTTATAGGCATTCATTCATTCCAACACATTCTCAAGTACTTCTGACCTGTAATCCACCACTGTTCAGTAGGAGGTAGGAAGCGCATATGATGGTCAGCTAGTCTTGTTTGGCAACCTGATCCAAGTACAGATCAACCTGTGGGTATGTTTGTGTGAGCAGCTCCAGGAAGGATGAATTGAGACAAGCCTCCCCCGGCATAGGTGACAATTCCCACAGGCAGTCAGCACTGGAAATGTCACTTGCTGGTGAAAGCATCATCCACTCCTGCCATCTTCTGCTGACCTTCTGACTTGGACAAAAAAACAGCAGCTGGCTGTCAAGTAATCTCCCAGGCCTTCAAGGTCAGAATGAGACAACTGAAGCATTCAGTTTTGTGCAATGAGCAGTTACAGGGTTTTCTGCCTTCCACGGTGCAAGTAACATGATGGCTTAGGCCCCTAATTTATCCCTTGTATTTAATAAGTTATCTATTGGTTCTTTCCCTCAGAAAACCCTGACCACTACAGTTTAAGGAGAGTCTGGTGTACATAAGAGGACCATGTCTCAAAAGAAAAGTTTCTTTTTGGTTCTTGAGCATTGCATTTCTATTCTACTAGAGACTAAGGGCCTATTTTTAGACAAGTAAAATCAATATTAGAATAGTATTTCTAAACACACATTTCTCATCTATGATGAAGACGCAGCATTGGGAAGTTTCTGTAGCTCCACAATGTCCAACACAGCATGTTCCTAACATGCCGACTTGGTGCCTGGCACTTTCCCCCCAATAGAAACATTACTCCAGGAGGAAGGAGGGGGCTCATGAGACTCGAAAGCAAACAATTGTCACGTGTCTGGGGAAGAGTCTGGGGTGAATCTAAACTGCCCAGTGATCACACGGGTGTATCGGCTGCCTATGGGCTGTACAGAGATCTCTGGAGTTGCAGCATTTGGAAGGCATCACCAGTGCTGGGGTGGGCTGTCCAGTCATGCAGCTGCTTCTGAGTCATCCCTGCTTTTGTAAATAACCCCTCAGGTACACTCCTGTTAGTAACCCAGTAAAAGGTCACCGATTCACCAGGCTGGACTGTGATGCAATCATCACTTTGGCTTGTCATGGGTTCCCTTACTGGGATGAGAAGACATTTATGTTGTGTCTCTTTAGGAAGTCTGTCAGACAATACCAGTGAACACTAGAAACACAGTCAACTGAATTGAGATGTGCTGTAAATATGAGTAAAATACAAAACAAATCTAGAAGGGCTCATGTAAAAGAACAGCCAAAATACTTCAGATATACTAGGTTATATAATACATAATGTTAAATATCATTTTATATTTTCCCACCTTTCAAAATATGTTAGTGTGTATATTGACATGTGCTAATAGGGGGTTCAAAATTCAATACTGGATAGATTCCTTCATTGCTTTCACCTAATTTTTTAAGACAGGGTCTCTCAGTGAACCTGGAGTTCACCAATTTGGCTAGACAAGCTGGCCAGCAAGTCCCAGGTTTTCCCTTGCCCCTGCATCCACAGCACAGTGATTACAGGCCCTCATGGCCATGCTAGGATCCTTCTAAGTGCTGGGGGTGTGAGCTCAGATCCTCAGAGCTTTGTGATAAACACTTTGACTCTCTCCACAGCCCCACTACCTGAAATTTTAAACCCACTAAATTAGCTTTGATTTTCTTTCCATGAAAGAACACTGTTCTCAATCTCCTTGTTTAATCTAAAAGTAGTTTAAAAGAGGCACACAAAGACAAACATGGCTCAGTAGGTAAAAGGTGATTGCTGTCAAGTCTAATGACCTGAATTCAATTTCTGGGAACCAAATGATGGGAAGAAAGAATCAACTCCTACAAACTGTCTGACCTTCACATACATATGTCATATGTACACATACACACACATGTATGCACACACACTATATATATGTGTGTGTGTGTGTAGACTATATATACACAGTGTATATTAAAATGTGTGTAATTAACCCTGTCTCGAAAAACCAAAAAAAAAAAAGTGTGTAATTAAATAAATAAAAATGATTTTTTTAAAAAGCAGACATACAGCCGGGCGGTGGTGGCGCACGCCTTTAATCCCAGCACTTGGGAGGCAGAGGCAGGTGGATCTCTGTGAGTTCGAGACCAGCCTGGTCTACAGAGCTAGTTCCAGGACAGGCTCCAAAACCACAGAGAAACCCTGTCTCGAAAAACCAAAAAAAAAAAAAAAAAAAAAAAAACAGACATACAAACAGAGATAACAGTGAATATCTCCCTTTTGAAGAACTTGGGAGAAAAGGATGGTGACAGCTTCAGGCAGACATGGGATGTTTCTGTCTAGCTACAGCCAGGCACTGCGTCTGTAACAGAACAAACAACTGTACAGTGTGAAAAAAGAACAATAAAGATATAACCTTTGCCGACCATGGATTACAAACAGAATTCTGTATTCAGGATTATGCCATTTAATTCACATGTTAAATTTAATGAGGAAAGTTATTTTATAATTCTAATTTGAGGGAAGAATATACCATTATTACACTGTAATAGACTCTCTAGTAAATTTTGGGTATTATAAGAAGAAACTAAGCCGGGCAGTGGGGGCACATGTCTTTAATCCCAGCATTTAGGAGGCAGAGGCAGGAGTTCTCTATAAGTCTGAGGCCAGCCTGGTCTATAGAGTGAATTCCAGGACAGCCAAGGCTATAAAGAGAAAACAAGAGGAAATTAAATTCGGTTTTTATATAGAAGGCATGGCCATCTTCTTTCCATGCAACCATGACATAAAATGGGAAAAGCTTGAAGCCTATTACAAATAAATCCCACATTTTCATATCCTACAAAAATGCTACCAAAGCGGATCAAGACAACCACTCCAGCAACATAAAATTCTTGCTGAGCGGGAAATCAATTGGAACCCCATGTAAGAAAAGACGAAAACACACCCCTTAGCACTTGCATGGCACCTTTTACACTGTTCTCCCACCACACAGAGCATGCTTCCATCCTCACGCCACTGCTGAGAGGTCAGCAGAGGACGCATGCGGACTTCCAAGAACTAAGATTAATCGCTTCATCCAGGTTCCATCGGGCTTTCACTTTTGTTCTGTGGGTTGCTTTGTTTAATTTTTTTTTCTTTTGAGAGAGAGAATGGTTAAACAAGCCGCCTAAAAATTTTTCCTGGTTTCTAGATCGCTAGAGTCTTCAGAGACGATGGCATTTGAGCTGAACAATATACGCGAAAGGTATGATTTCAAAAATAACTAAGAAAGAAGAGGGTTCCACTGACTTAGAAAAGGGAAGGGAAAGGGATATTCCAACTTAGAATAATCCTGCAGATACAACAATATAAGTAGCAGATCAGAGCTAAGTCGTTTTTATTGAGCTCCTTTGTGAAAACATATTTATTAAGACTCAAACCCTGGCCCACCTTGAAAAATAAAGCACTATTCAGTACACACTAAATGGTCAATTTAATTTTTAATGAGTAGATGACACGGCAAGAAAGGTTCAGTACTTTAAATGCTAAATGCCTGGGAATGTCTTCATTGGCTTTTTTGAGCAGTTTCAAAGAGCAGACATGAGGATTCATTAGCTCTTAGCACATATGAACCTGCTCCAAAGGCAGCCAAGAGAGTTGCTTAGCAACAGTGCATTTTGCATCTCTCATCATCCCCAAAGATGCTGCTGCAGCAGCAGCTAGGTCAAGCCTCTCATTAGCAACCTGACAAAGGGTTTCTATCTCCCATTCTACAAAATTATTTTTATTTCCAGGTGAAGCTCAAATATCTATGCATTATTCCAGCTGGCAATATATTTTCCTTCCTCTACCCCTTTTCGTTCCCCTGCCCCCACTTCAACTGATATGCTTTAATGAACCCATCAAAATACCTGTAACAAAAGCAGGCACTGAGAAATCCAATAGAATTTATATCCCTATTCACACCACTCTAACTGGTCCATAGCTTTTGGGCAATAAAGTAGGAAAGCTTTAAAGGGAAGGAGGAGGGGAAAGGCATTGAAATCAAATAATGAGGAAAAAGTCGGCTACTTGACTTCAGATTTAACAAAACACAAAATCTATCCAAATTATTTGCAATGCTGTTCCTGACTACTTTCTTGTCCACATAAAAGATAACCTGAATTATCTAGCAAAAAAAGTAGAAAATTTCAGAGTGGTGATAGATTATGATCAATAAACAGAAAAATAATACTGAGTATTATCCATGGGTAAAAAACTGCAGCCCCTGCTTTAATGACTATATTATAAACACCTCAGATCAATAACTGCTTACTTACCTCTGAAGATATTTTATAAAATATTTACCAATCAACACTTTCCATGCAGAACTGAAACATGAACACACATAATCTTTCCTGTATATAGTCAAAGACTCTTTTAAAAAAGCAAATAGAATAAGCAGAAAGACGTTTCACTTCATCGTATCTTAAAGTACACAGCCCAGTTTTGACATTAACTCCAGCCAGCTTGGTGTCTAAGCCTCTGCTTCCATGCACACCCTATAGAAAAGAATACAGAATGTGCACCGCCTGCCACAAAAGACAGAGTGTGGCCCTGATGGACACTGACGAACAATGCTATAATGAGGAACATTTAAAGACAACTGTTATCACACCAAATCAAATTAGGTAAGTTTGTTACATGATCTGAAAGGAATAATGTGATTGTCTTCCTGTGTTCCCCCACTCCCTCCGTTCCTTCATGTACAAACAGCAAAGAATGAGTCTTGAGGGGGATTTCCCAGAAGGGTGTCATTTACCACTAAAATATTTCATCCCAGCAGTTGAACGACCATAAAAGGGTGAATGTCCTCCAGAGTCTCTAATAACGGCAATGCATCTTGTGTTACTATTCACAAGTGACCTCTCAGTCAGGCGATTTAATTTTTCCCCTGCAGCATGGTTGGTTTCACACACAGTGTAATAACAGTTTTTGCACAACAAGACAATTCATCCGATTAGAAGGACTGCATTAAGCCTTTCATGAACAGCATGTGTCACCATAGCTTTACCCAGAGCTTGATTTAAGACAACATAACATATGCGTGCATGGTTCTCCATTTTTCAACTGCTTCAAAAATGACTCTTGGACTTTCTTCAGTAACTCAGCAGACCACTGCCTGTGCCCTTCCACAAACTCATCAGCTGCTCCGTGAGGGGTTCAAAAGATACACCGAGAAGCAGGCAACAGAAATGCACACAAGGCTCCTTCTTCCCGCACGGGCTAAATGACATGCTAATGTCTCAAATGGGAGAAGGTAAGAAAGGGGACACAGAGACATAGCTGATCAGTGCAATGGGTCTCACTCATCACGGTATGACAGCAATGCACCACTAATATAACAATACGCAGCTCATCAACTTTAAGCACAGTGAATTTGGAGACCCTCAAACCTCTACAAAGCACAAAATATAAACAGGAAAATCAAAGGAAAAGGTGTGAAGTCGCCATCTGGTCGCCACTATCACAGTAACTGTGCCAGCGTCCTTCAAGGCCCACAGAAGCCTAAACCTAGGAATATCCACATGTTCACTCTCATGCCGATGAGATCACAAAGGTTAAACCCATATCCCGAGCAAAGAGCTCCAGTGACAGCTGGCAGAATTCTCCAGAGTTCCCTTAACTTTACAACCTCTAATTGATGCTGATAGTTCCAGTCATCATCTCCCTACCCCGCTGCCCCGGCCCCTCAGAAACACCTAATATCTGAATCCGGACCGGCTCTTGTGGGAAACAGGGTCAGCGCATTGTCAGTATGGTGAAGGTGACTGTACATCTCACAGCCCAAGAGGGATCCTCCTACTGCTCCGTGGCCAGCAGCCAAGGTCTCATTAGACTTGGTGCAAGGGGACTCTGCCTTACTCACTCCTTGCTGCTGTCAACAAAGGCCTGTATATTCCCTTGGGGTGCTTCACCCCATTGGATTTTTAACAACAGTCAGGCTGCCCACATTTTGTTGCAAGAAATACTAACACGTGTTTTGTGGTAGAAGACTCGATGCATGTCAGCTGATGTTGACACTGCCTTATCTCCCCGTCCACCGTCACAACTGCTAGCCAGTCATCACACACTGACAGACAGCCCCTCTTCGTAAACGTTTGCCTCTCATGGATTCCTCCTCAGTTTCACTTCCTCTTGACTCCCTATGGACTGCCTGACTAAAGCCTGCTAGACAGCATCCAAGGACTGTCCTGAAGCCCTAGCCATCGCACGACATCACTACTCAGTTGCTATAGCCACTCATTTACCCCAAATGTAAGGGAGTTGCACCAAGCTGGACTAGAAAGAGACCAGGAGAAGAAAGGGACAGGTTCAAGTCCAGTCACTAAGGTTAAGACAAGGAGGCATTAATATGTAGGACTCACAGTCCCACAGGCAGTTTCTCAAGAATCCTCGTCTTCACCCACCTCCTCATTTACTAATATCTGACTTCAGCGACTGAGAAGCCGAGAAGTATAACAGTTGCTGGACTGTTCCTACCATGCTGTGGGCTCCCTCACTTTCTTACATAGGCCAAGGTCTCCACTGAAACTGGTACTTTTAACATCATATTATACAACTTCATCTCCCTGAAATCTGATTTGACCCTGGTAGTTTACAGAACTTCCCTCATCTTACATAACGGCAAGGTTTGAGGAGCTCATCTCTATCCACTCTGGGAACAATTTCCCTCACTCCAACTATCCAGCTTTATTCCAAATGTCTGTCTGTCTTGCCATCCCACTGAGACCTGCCACATATCAGTGTTTTTGCATATGTTCTTAGTTCTGTCTAAAAAGGTTTCTCATCTCCCTGCTTAAAGAAACATATGGGCCTCTCCTTTGTTTTGCAGGGGTGCCTATATACCTCCATAGTGGCAATTACTGCCTTGTATTGAAAGTAATTTTTAATGCCTGCATCACCCCACCAAGTCCTACCATTCCTGAACAAACTGCAATATCCTTCCATCTCGGTGTTATCAGTACCTACCATACAGGAGGTCTGCAATAAACATATGCTGTGTGATTAAATAAGTGACTTGAAAATGCTTAATAAATAACACGGGACCTAATAAAAACAAGGCAGGCACAGTATTTCAAGCTGAAGGATAATTCCATGATAATTGCACTTAACACAGATAAAGCTGTACCTCCACCATTAAAACTTAAATACAATTTGTCACTAAGTACACATAAACAGTAAAATGCCACAAGCATAATTATCATTAATAATAATTCAAGCTACTAGAAATAATGAAGAAAGGCAAGACTGAATTTAAAAAGTACTAAAGAAATCAAAGTCTATTGCTTTCACTTTTATACTATATCAAACGAATTAGCCAAGTGTGACCAAGCACCAGTCCCTGTTGATATGTCTTAATGAATAGATAATTTGATCATTTTAAATTAGCACACTCATCATAGGAATGTAAGTGAGCAAATCTAAACAACCTAAACCCAGTAGCTTCAATACTTGCTAATGTTTTAACTCAGCCTATATCAAATTACTATGAACCCTAAATTAATAGAGTTCATCTAATAAGATGCCAGTGTAATCTAACCTAACCTAAACCCAATGACCACGAACTGCACAATGATCCATCCAACACTTTGGATAAACATTGCAATTTGGGGAAATATTTCATTGGTTTTTAGGGTAAAATTAGACGGAGCTAACAACAGTTACCTGTTAATTCTATCAATCAACAGATAAACACGGGATCCTTCTAAGGTTGCTGAGAGGCAAAAACTTTAAGAGATGGCGTTCCTTGACAAATTCCTTTCATGAATTCTAAGTTTAACCTGTACCTACTAAAAATTCCCTTGAAACACAATTTACATTTAAGACATCCACAAGTCATTTCAAAGCACTAATTTGTCCTTACTAACCTCATTCAGCTTAATATCTACTTGATTCCGCGGTATGATAAATTCAGATAAGCATTTTTAGAGACAGGAAATATATAAATTCTCTTAAATGCAGAAGCAATTCATTCACACAACATGTTAGCAATCAAGAAGAGCAGATGCCATAGTCCCTGAAGTCTATCCAACCTACCACAGGCTGCCAAACAATCACCCTAGTCACCTCTTAGCCATTTTGCTGGCTTCACTTGCTTTATTACTATGTATTTCCACTCACTGGAAACAAACCGACTTCTCAATGCCCAAATGCTTTATAATAACTCTTCTGGGAAGATTCACCTAAAAGCATATACTGTGTATTATGAGAAGGTCAAAACTCTCATTGATGAGCTACAAGTCTAGTATGTTCAACATACACAGGGTGTCTGGTGAAGGACCTAACACACCTGCCCAACTTGGAGAACTCTGGAGTTAAACTCTGCCATCAAATTAAGACCTATCATCTCACTGACAACTATATGGATACATAACTGGGACTGTGTGCTGTGAGCTTTGACTCTCCCCCCCACACACACAAAAAAAAAACACTAAATTGGAAACACTGAAGAAGAGTACTGCCGGTGAAATTAGAGTTTACAAAGTATTCTAGAACCTAGCCGGGCGGTGGTGGCGCACGCCTTTAATCCCAGCACTCAGGAGGCAGAGGCAGTGGATCTTTGTGAGTTCAAGGCCAGCCTGGTCTACAAGAGCTAGTTCCAGGACAGGCTCCAAAGCTACAGAAAAACCCTGTCTCAAAAAACCAAAAAAAAAAAAAAAAAAAAAAAAAAAAAAAAAAAAAAAAGGTATTAAATAACCTCCAGAAATGCATTTATTATGCTGCTTATTCGATGAAGTTTTTCAAATATAAAACTGTGTCATCTACAAATATTTTTAACACATATGAAAAAAAACCATATCCTTCTACTTCATTAAAGAACTTGTATTTAAACAAGAGTTATTTTACGAACTACCCATGCCCAGCAGCCTTACCTGGCCCACCATGTGACTTAGTTGCCCCTTTCTGTGCTCACACAACAGTCCAGCCACTCTGCATGAACACCATAGGCTCCTACAGACGCTCCTATTCATAGTGAGCACATCAACAACTCCCTCAGCATTCCACATCCCAGCTAAAACATATGTTATAAAGAAGTTCTTCATGACTGTATAGTGAATAGAGATGCCTTTGTGCATCTCAAGAGATCAAATTGACAGGGTACAACCTCAAGTATTTTCAATACATCAACCATGGCAAAATGTAATTTTCTCTATATTTTCCAAACATTACTTTCAAATTAAGTAGAATACAAAAAGTTATTTAATAAAATACTTTCCTTAAATATAAGAACCTCTCTACTATGAACATTCCAAGAAAATGTACACAAAATAATTTTTGTCCATTCGGCAATACATAATCTCCACTTGGCTTGCTTTTTGTGCCACTGGCTTGGTGAGATCTCTCAGTCTCTTCCTTTTGAGTTTTAAACAGAGAAAAATCTACAAATAGAACCTCACAGCCAGTTAAAGATAAGAAGACTTCCTTGTTATGAATGTAGCATTAGGCCGCTCTCCATCAAATTCCATGCTCATCCTTTTTGTGTCAGTGACACAGAAACACAACGATTTTGTTCCAGTATATTACATATAAGTTAGTGATATTTCAACTATATTTTAATAAATAAAGCTTGCCTGAAGTTCAGAGATCAAAACAGCCTCACTGCTCAGCTTACAGACCAGGCAGAGGTAACACACATCTTTAATCCCAGTAGCCACACTAGTTTGCCATAGAAACTGGGCGGTAGTGGTGCACACCTTTAATCCCAGCACTGAAGAAGAATAGAAAACGGGAGGACACAGCTCACAGACACAGTCTCATTAGGAGATTACTGGAGGCAGGGTCGACATTTCGGAGGTCATAGGTAAGAGTCAGTGTTTGGCTGTTTTGCTTTTCTGACCCTTCAGATTGTACCCCAATTTCTGTCTCTGGGTTTTATTAAACATGCTACATTAGTTAAGTCTACTACGGGTTAGAAAAATCATAATCAAACATTCCTTAAATGGAAACTACAGATAATTTCTATTCTATAGATGCACTAGCAGTAACTCAGCATAGTGTTGATGCTAAGGCAAGAAACTGACACAAACGCTTTGGGTGTAAACTCAAAGCTTCATGCATACCATCGAGAAAACAAACAATCTAAAGTGCCTTACTCTCTAGACACCTTCACGGTGTGTTTAAAGAAGAAATAAACGTTTTGCCACAAGGGGAGGAGCTATAACCTGACCATGTATTTTGACCTGCGTTTCCTTTTGTCTAACAGCTTCACCCAGACAAATTCATCCCAATTTTTCTCAAGGCCTAATCGACACTATAGCTACCAGGGAATAGAAAGACGTTCAGCACTTCTTATCTCTGAATGTCTTTCCTAAAAGAACTGTACATTCTGGCTTCTTTTGCTGGGGTGGAGAACACAGGCAGCAGACTGACTTCGGGGGGTAGCATTTCACAGAACTCAGCGACAATAGAACAGAGTGCAGAGTGCAGAGAGGCTTTGTGCATGCTCCTTTGCAGAATATATCTTCTCTCTTTCTCACAGCAGTAACTCACAGACCATTAAATCTCACACATTTCCTATTCATTTTCTGTGTTAAAATACGGCTTATGACCCTGAGTAGAACTATCAAGGATTCTGCCCTGAAAGTCAACTTTTACTATTTGATAATATATGACTTTGAAAAGATCAAAAAGTCATGGGCCATGAACCTTACCACTTAAGTGATTTCAAATGGCTCAAGCATGTATGTACTTTCACAAATGGAAAAAAAAAATGGCCCTGAAAACACTACAAAACTATTAAAGATTACAACTGCTCCAACTAACAGCTAGACTTCACAGTCAAACCATGAAAATGGGTTAAAAAAAAAAAAGGACTTCAGAGATAGAAAATGCAAGTGATATCAACAACAAAAATAAACAAATGACTATCACCACATCAAAACAAGAGAAAGGTGGAAAACATGGTGCTTCATGAGACTAAGGCTTGGTTCGATGAGAGGAGATTTTAAGGAAGAAACTTGTGACTTCCTAAGTTCAAATGTGTAAGCCTTCTACCACCTGATCTCACCGATGTGTAGAATCTAAAACAGGAAAGCTCATGGAAGCTACTAGAGGCCTGGGAAAGAGAGAAGGGTGTACACAGGTGGGGGCTAAACTACAGCAAGAGCAAACGATTCTGGAAGGCTTTACCCAAGAGGGTGACTACAGGTAATGACCCTCTGCACTTCCAAAAGCTAGAATAAACGGGTCTTTCTCATGTTTCCACCATAAAGAAATGACAAATGTTGAGGGAAAAGAAGTGTCGAACTTGATTTGATATTATCAAATGCATGTATAATAACACTGAAATATTGCAAGAAATCCCATATTACTGATACACAGTAATGGTACATACTTATGGAATACATCTCATATACATTGTCACTTTGATTCCATTCACTCCTGTTCTAGAAATCTTTGAGCTTGGCTGTTCCCGATTCTTACAAATATGTAATATATTTTCAAAAACTATAGTCCTACCCTACTACGGAATACCAGAACTCACTCCTCTTATCTTTCGACCTATGATTTAATCTGCCTATAACCTCCTTCCTCCACTGCTATCATAACCTCCAAGACCACTATCCCAGGTATTGAATCTTGCTATAAACCCTGTTTGATTGTGTGCTGTTGACGTAGGCATAGCCACATCAAGGAGCACAGCCTCAGTCCCATAGGAAAATGGCAAAGCCTTCTCCCTGGAGGGAGTGTACATACTGATAATGCAGAAAACACCTACCATGGCTTTCTCCTCACCCCACCCCACCCTGGATATTTATAGCCTAAAGACTGTTCCCTTATAGAGAATATATGTATTCCTATATTCCTACCAAGAATAGCTAAAAGTGCCTCTTGGTTTACCTGTATATAATACCCCATCTCCTTGTTCAGCTGTATGCAATAACCCCACACCTCCCTTCAACTGTATACAATATACACACTAAGCTTCCAGGATTCTGAGGCTTCTCCATCTGAGAGCCCAAATTACCCAATTCCAGCATTGTTGTGTGTGTCTCTTCATTCCCTGCTTGCCCCAGTTGGGTCTGTCCCTAGAGCCATGCAAGGACATGACAGCACAAAAGTCACATTGAGAGACTAAGGAGGGGAACTCACACTGGAGAAGTAGCAACAGAAACCAATAATTTATATTGTTTTTGAATGAATACTACGAGAAATAATCTCTACTGCCACCATGCAGAATAAAACTAAGAAGAGTGCCATCATATATGTAATACATAGCTTTTCTTTGCAATTTATTAAATATTTTTCCTTATAATGTCTTACAATAGTGGTCATATACAAAATCAAGATGTCATTCCAACACAGCATTTAGGTCACCACACTTCATGTGGCTGAATCTTCCTGTAGATGTGAAATGATCCCCAAAGCCAGGAGCAGACGGTAACCTTGAAAAGTGTTTAGCTCCAAGGTTTACTTAGTCTCATGAGAGTCAAACTATCCTTTAGTACCAACTCTTCCAAGAACTTGAGCCAACTGTCCTACAGGGACAAAACCCCCTATAAATACAGATATAGACACAAATCTTATACCAGATATAATAGAAATCGCTCCGCCCAGAGCAAATTTCAAGGCTAATAAATATACTAATAGCATCTACTCACTATTATAAAATTTGTTCTGTCAAAATATTTAGCTCTTTCTTTTGGCTGATTGAACTGTAGCTAAAGATTATTAAAATATCATGATCGACCATATCACGGTGAAAATAGAAAGGAGGAGAAAACACTGTCTTCAATTTCTAGGGTACTATTTCCACCCATTCCCAGATGCTTAAAAGTGTTACCTGTAGGTCTTGTGACAGCATTGTGTCTAGCTGGTGTGGCATGCATCTGAGCAACAATGTTTAAGCGTTTCACTCTATCATGTACATTAGGAGCACAATTACACAACATATTTTTCTCTTTTCTTTAAAAATGAGCCACTAACTAATCAGCAGCTGTAGAACATGACTTAAATATGTAGCATTGCTTAATAGTCTTAACGAATAAGGAAATAAACCTGGGTGGTCATTCTAATGATTGCCATTTCATAGATTACAGAAAAATTGTTTACATGGGTACTAAGATAAATAAACAAAATATGAGGTGGTGGAGGCCACTAGAGAGAACCTACAACAATCTGAATAAGAAAAGCACCTGAGCTGGGCGGTGGTGGCGCATGCCTTTAATCCCAGCACTCGGGAGGCAGAGGCAGGCGGATCTCTGTGAGTTCGAGGCCAGCCTGGTCTACAAGAGCTAGTTCCAGGACAGGAACCAAAAGCTATGGAGAAACCCTGTCTTGAAAATCCAAAAAAAAAAAAGAAAAAAAAAAAGAAAAGAAAAGCACCTGACATCTAAGGACTAGGAGATGTGGGACCCGCATACTCGTCACCTTACAGAAGTCCCAGCAGCTCAGCATGTGTGTCCTCTGAGCAGACTTCCATGTCTATCATAAGGAAGTGATCTTTCCTTTAAGAAATCATCTCTTATGGTTTGGAAACAAGAGGTACTCCCAAAACTCACGTTACACTTAGTCCCAACTGGAAATGAGCTGCAAACTTCCTTGCTACTGGCTAGTGTCCACAGTGTCAGAAGATGCTATGTAATCTGCTGGGAAAGAACCGTCAACGACAGTTGTGCTCAGCTCTGGACCCTGTGTGCTGCACTACCAGCCTACCAGGCAAGATGCGCCTATAGGTGAAACAGTGGCAGGAGTGTTACTGGAGTAACCAGCACTTTCCGGAGGATCTGAAGCCTTCACGGCTCTGGTACTGTAAAGCTGGTGAAAGGCCTTTGATTTGGAAGGTCGTAAGCCTTAACACGCAAGCTACTGCAGCTGCTCTGCTACACAGACACGCGAAGTGTTCGCTCTGTTTATGCCCACAGACTAGCGCTGTTGTCAGCTTTCCGCAGACAGGCTTCTTTTTGCTGTGAGCAGCAGTTACTGCAGAGACTCATAAATACTCAAAGTGCTGAGAATAAGCGATTGTTAAATGCTCAGCCCCAAATCACCCAGCCAAGGCTCAGCGAAGACTGCAGAAGAAGGATCAGAGAGAATATAGGAGCAGGGGGAAGGGATGGCATGTTGTGGAATGCTGTCTTCCAGTCATAGCTGTGGCACTCTTGTATTCTCAATACCTGACATTAACTGCACAAGATTGGAATTGTCACTATTCTGTCCTAGAGGGTCAAGGGCTCATACGACCCTAGCGTTCCCTGAGGCAGTGAACGGTTTCTAGGGGGAAAGTGTTCATAAAGCTCTCACCATTGCTTGAGAATCTATAGGCAACTAATGCTTCATGGGGGAGGGAGCGCAGTAAGGTAATAGTGATCCCGTATATAACCCTTCACCCACACTCATGTAAATAACCCCAACTAAATACATTGGTACACACACACACACATACATGGAGTGGGTGGGTGAAAGTAAAAGGGACTAGTTAGAAAAAAAAGTATCAGCAAGGGGACAAATCAGAGTAATAGGGTGAATATGATCAAAATACATTATATGCATATCACAATAAAATGCCATAATGAGACCTTCTGTGTGTATAAATAATATACCCTAATGAAATTTTTAAAAGTAAACACTTCAACTGTTGAAAGCTCGGTCCCCATTGACAGAGTCAATCACTGAGAGTGGCTGGACCAGAGGGACTTTACTTACAGTATTGATCTATTAACGGACATACAAACTGATAGCATTATCAGAAGGTAGTGGAAAGTGGGTGGTAGAACCTGGTTTGAGGAATTTGTTGGCTGGTATGACTCCCTACTTCCTAGCTGCCATGACCTAAGCGGTTTTAATCTACCATGCTCTTCCATGATGTTTCTACCTGGACACAGACCTGAAAGCAACAGAGCCAACTAACAACGGACTGAAATCCAGAAATCATGCTCCTCTGCTAGGCTCTTTTTCGAGTGACACTTGTCATTTGTCACAGTGACACCAAGTCTGACTAACACATATCCTAACCTCAGCTCTCACAGCACTGGAGACATAGGCAATTTGGGGAATCTTAAAGTTCACCCCACTTCCAATCTATACAAATGGCAAATTAAAATGTCTCATTATGCTACCATCATATTTGATACATTATAGACATGGGAACCAAGCAAGAACAATCTAAGCATTCCCAGCTTCTTCTCGATTCCTTTTGGACTGTGAAGATGAAGTGATAGGCCTGTTAAATCTTCCACATAATTCATAAAGAAAAGAAATTGTGCCTTGAGTATACTACTTAGTCCAGGACTGAACTAAATACTATAATAAAATAATAATAATAACCTGATACAAAACCCCTAAGACCAAATTCATTGCGTGAATGAAAAATGACAGATGTGTTTGTATTTCTGCATGTGTGTATGTACACACGTGTATATGTCCGGATGCGTGTATGTGCGTGCATATACACACACACGCTGTATCAGAAGTGCATACAGATCAAGAAAGGTCAGTATATTATTTCAAGGGATTCTTCTCTGCATAATCTCCAGATACCATCTGTGCTTCAACTATTCAAAAAGAACATCTTACACATGAACACTGGTTATGAGTGGGGGCCTTTGGAAAATATTGAACAGAGAACTACACTAGAAGCAACATGAAATGATTTATAGTACACATGTGCATTAGGACAAAGGCCCTGTGCACACAGTGCAGGTTACTTGATAAAATACAAACGAGCACGACAAGCTGAGAGAATGAGAAACGCCAAACACAAAATTTCCCATCTTCAACGTATTCTCAACACCAATGACACCTAATGTTTTCACCTAGGAACACATGACTTTGTACTGAGGTGAAATTTTTTTTCTTCACTATTCCTGAAAGGAAACATAAGCACAGACATCGGTAAACAGAATATAAAATAATGCCATGTCTGCTGGGTTAGGAAACCCTCCCTTCACAGAAAACATTCTAGAGATTCTAAACAGTAGAAAAATAAAAGAATGCTGTGTTAAATGTACTTCTATTTTTAAAGGACAGAGGGAAGTCTTATTTATGTCTGACTGCTTATTACACTCCAGTTCCATGCAGACAGGAAGATAATTGTTTATCCTCACATCTTTGCCTGCAGATCAGTACCACGCGGAGAGAGAATACAATGTTATTCTTATTAAATGACTGCATGAAAAGAGGGTCAAACTGTAAGGAATTTATCATGAATTGATTAAGCTGGATCTACCTTAGGGCAAGCATCACAGAATGGGTTGTGAAAAGTAGAACAAAAATGTACTATATTAAGGTTTCCTAGCTAAATGTAGCTTTAATTGAAAAAAAAATGCATAGTTTAGTATAAATCAATTCGGGATAAGAAGAAAGAAACCTAACTCATAACATGAATATGTACTTTAAAGCCATAATTTAAAGCTTTGGCATAAATAATCCACAAACTAAAAATAATCTATAATTGTAAATACTATGCTTTTCTCCCATTACCTGAGTGGAATCTGCTTGGGCTAACTTTGTGGTGACCTTCAGGATCTGCTGAAGATTCTGTCCTGTATCTTCAACAAGCAGGTGAGCCAGAAGTAAAAACACATGAGTGGGGACCATGGTAATGAGCGGGAGCAAGGACTCCACTGCAGCCAGCCAGTCACACGCCGCTGACTCTTCTCCAAGCACTTCAAGGACCCTCCAGGTGGTGAAGACTGAACCATACATGCTGTTCACAGGAAAAGTGAGCCTGCAGGAGAGCTGAAAACACACAGAAGGCATTAAACAACGAGAGGAGTGTGTGACAGAAAATACTCCTGTTCCTGACATTCACTTATTTTATAATTCATTATCAAAATCGTTCCCTCCAACAAAATAAATACACACTTTGAGGTCCTGCCAAATAGTTCTCCACCATATGTGAGGTAATAGGATTAGACAAAGAGGAAAAAACAGTTGCTCCACAGAACCTGAGGACACGTTAGCACAGATTTTTCTCATGCTTATAGTTCATTCCTAGTCAAGGAAGAGGGGTGGAAATGGATCAGTACACAAGATCCAGACGCAGCATAGTCTGAGAGAAGGGATTCTCACTTTAAAAAACCTCCAAGTGATCAACAATGAGAAGGAAAACAGACACCCCCTTTCATTTGGCCAGGTCCTTGTGAGTGGCAGCCCAGGGCAGATGGCAGGCTTGGACACTGGACAATTCACACTGGTAACAGACAGTATGTGGACGGGAACAGAGCTGTTTCAGCTTGAGTCTGGGAAGTCATTAGTAACTGTGAATAATTTCTGCAATCGAGAGATGGTGCTGCATTTCAGCAAATCTGAGAAAGGGCTCCTCACAAAAGTGAAGTAGCATAGTCGGATCCAAGGAGTGCACAGAACTGTGCGTTGATGCTTGAGCAGAAATGATCCAAGAGAAGTCACAGCCATTACAGAAGCATTTGACACTGCCTGCTAACGGGGTCAAATTTCACAGAGAGGATGACAGAAGTTCAAATCCCTAACTGCCTCTTATCGGAGGACGGCACAGAAATAACCATTGAAAAAATAGGAAATAAAAGTTAATATTGGGAAAATGTAATAAACGTGTTAGGATATAATCCACATGTTATAATATGTCCTCTTTTAAAGTTTAGCGTTTAGAAGATTTCAGTAATCCATAGATTTCTGTGACCACCACCAGTACCTATTTTTATGACATTTTCATCAGCCCCGGAGAAAGTTCAACAGTCTTTCCCTACTCCCAGTCCCAGGAGACCACCCACTGGCATTATAATTTCTATCCTGGTTATTTTGTACGATAGAAATCACATACTAGTTTAGCTTTTATTTAACAGACAGCACACATGTTGTGGCTTCCTTTCACTTAGCATGTTTTCAAGGCTTGCTCACGGCATAGCTTGTGTCAGTACTTTTTATTGACAAACAGCATTGCATCATATGTGTATGGCTCCCTTCTCTATCCATTCATGATAGATAGTTGAGCCATTTCCATTCTAGGAGGCAACTACAAACATGCTATCAGCATTTCTACAAATGTCTGTGAGACAATATTAGTACACAATTTTCTTGAGCATATGCTAATGAGTGACTATCAGATTTAAAAATTAATTAGTACTATAAAAAATGTGAACGTTCTAGCCATACTATTAACTAATATGAAAAGATTCATGAGAATCTATGATAGAGTTTAGAATGCTACTTTTTCCCAAGAGCATGAGAAAGATGCTATATGATTACATTTATCATATCATATTATATTACATAACAAAACAGTAACCATTAAGCAAAAAAAAAAAATCCAGTTGAAAGACTGAGAAGAGCACTACTAGAAACCACAGTGAAACAGAAGACTTTCATCGTGTACCATTTTATGCTTTTTGAACTATGTAAATGTACTAGTATTGTAAAAAAAAAACTTACAAAATTTAAATAACATCTAAATTTAAACACCTTTGTCATATTAAAAATGCTGTTCATAAGAAGATGAAATTCATTAATGACCATGGCCAAGTCCTTTGGATTAATGACAACCAATATTGGACTTCATAAGAGACTTGGTCTTCAGGTCAACCAAGCTAGCTGCTAGATATTAGACAATTTCTCTCATTTTATTATTTGTACAATTTAAATAAAGACTAACTTCTTGCCAAGGTATATGAGCATGATATGAAACCATCTGATATTTAATAAAGCTCTCAGCACAATGTCTGAAGTTACAAATACAGGAAAAAACTGTCCCTATCGTCCTGGGAAAAGAAAGACAAAACAAGTAGGTATGACTAGAAAAGAAAATAACTGGACATCAACATGAACCATGAATCGAGCCCAAAGCCCATTACCCTGATGTAGGTAAACAAGAAGAGAAAAGGAATTCCACTGTTGAGGGGAGCTGCGGGCTGCGTTCCTGCCACCCAGCTCCCAGCCGCCTGGCTAGCTTATGCCTCGAAATAACGACACACACAAACTGTATTCGTATAAACACTGCTTGGCCCATTTCTATTAAGGTGCGCTTACCAGGGAGATTCTAGCCTACATCCATCCTGGGTTGGAGCTTCATCGCATCTGCCTCAGAGAGCAGAGCTATGGCATCCTTCCTCACTTCCTCTTCCTCCCAGCATTCTGTTCTGTTTACTCCACCCACCTATGTTCTAACCTATGAGGCCAAGCAGTTTCTTTATTAATTAACCAATGACCTTCCCACGTCATTCCACATTACTTGAAGTACTATCTCTCATCTTATTTTTGTTTGTCTGGTTGGTTAAAGGTAGACCAGCAGTAGGAAATAAAAACGTTAAATACTACATCACATTAAGATCCCCTTGCCCCAGTGAGTGACAGCTGCTACTGTCCGGGGAAGGGTATCATCCACAATTTCCCTACCCTGAAAGAAAACAGATGAAAAGGTTGGTACATTCTGCTTCTCAGAGGAAAAAGTAGAAAGTAAAAGGATTTGTATTCTGTGTATTTTAGCACAGCAGAAAATAATAAAGAACAAAACCAGAGGAAAAAATATACTTAAAAAATACTAGAACTGACATGATGATGGTACCTGTAATCCCAGCATCTGTGAAATGGGGCAGGAGGGTCATGAGCTCAAAACCAAACTAAGCTAAGAGAGACTCTGTTTCAAAAAAAAAAAAAAACAAAGCAAAACAAGGGGCTGGGCATGGTGGTGTACACCTTCAGTCCCAACAGAGACGAGCAGTTCAAGACCAGCCTAGTTTACATGGGAAGTTACAGGCTAGTCAGGGTATATAGTGAGTCCCTATCTCAAAAAACACATAAAACAAAGGAAAAAAAACAATTCAAAAAAATAAATAAAGGTTGGGCAGTGGTGGCGCACACCTTTAATCCCAGCACTCGGGAGGCAGAGGCAGGTGGATCTCTGGGAGTTCAAGGCCAGCCTGGTCTACAAGAGCTAGTTCCCGGACTGGCACCAAAGCTACAGAGAAACCCTGTCTCGAAAAACCCAAAAATAAATAAATAAATAAAGCACATATCTGAGGGACCGTAAAGATGGCACAAAAATTAAGAGTACTGGGTAATCTTCTAAAGAACCCAGGTCTGCAAACTGTCCATAACTCCAGTTCCAAAGATCTGATACCCTCTTATAGCTTCCACAGGCATATCTGTGATCACAGACAGAAATGCAATCAAAACACTGATACACATAAAATTAAAAATTTAAAATATGTATTAGATAGTTGTTAAAATATATTTCAATGATTTTCATAAAAGAGTTGGGGTTATCTGGTTTTAAAGGATTTTCCTAGAAGTGTTCAGGTGCATTAAGTGTGAATTGTATGTCAGACATTTGACAGTCGCTGTTGAGCTAAAGAGGTCTGTGAATACAGTGAAGAAGAGCATTAATCTCCAACACTGACTGCAACACTCTTAACAGATAAAAGGGTGGAGACATGAAAACTCAGCACTCAAGAGACAGAGACAGGGGAATCCCAGTGAACTGAAGGCCAGCCTGGTCTGTACAACCATAGTGAAACTGTCTCAAAACCCAAAAACAAATCAAAAAGTGTTTTTCTTTCCAACCCTGTGTTCCCATAAAGAATCAAGATGAGAGCTGAGAAATGTGGGGATACTTGGGTATCACCAAATGATAGCTCACATCATCCTAAAACATAAGATCAAGGTTTCTGCTTAATTTTCAACCAGTGAAACCAGTTCATCTCAACTTATTGCTAACTTACCATTTTATTTACTAAAATCTACCTAAATGCCACTATAATTTCCTCCTAAATTCAGCACAAAGATAAATTAGTAGATGGAGGGATAGATAGAAATAACAAAAGAAAAAAAAAAGAAATCACCAAAATAAATAAATAAATAGATAGATAAACCGGGGGGGGGGGGGGAATAACACCTCACCTCCATGTCCATCCTTTGTGGGGCTCTGTGATGACATAGTGGTACCTTGTCAACAGAGGGCACAGGAGACAGGCTGCCTCTGTATCTGACAGTAGCAACAATTCTCTAGCCACTCTGCAAGCACTGTCTAAGGAATAACTAAGACCTTTACTAGTCAATACTCATGGCAGTTTGCCCTACTCAAATTTCTCTCTTTATTGCTCATAATTTGTGTACATTTACGCTTTCTTTCATTTTCCATTATGTTGGAAGGATTTTCAAACATGTTAGAATTTAAACTAGCGGCTGGTTGTTTTTTTTAAATCTGAGTAGATTACAATAAGTGGTTTCAAATTTCACACTTAATAGCCAAATTTTAAAATAAGGATCTTGTTTTCCACACACTATAAAAAAATACCTATTAGATTTTAAAGGGATGAATATCACATTTCCAATTGTGCATTGTTTTATATCTTGGGAACAGAAAGATGTCAAGCCCTACTTTATTTCATGGTTCTCAGCCTTCAGAAATAGAGAAGCCATTACAGTTCTGCATGGAAGGGTACTTAACCCACAAACTATACTTCTGAAGAATAATTCTAGTTATAATCAAACACTAAGTCAGAACCACCAAGAGAAATCGTTAAAAACAGAAAATCCATGGCTTTCATGGAGAGCTTTCTGTAATAAATCAATAGGAAAATGGCCTAGTCTTATGAAAGATGCACATTTGCTAAGAACAAAGCATGCTAAATACTGAATACCCACTATGCACTAAACAATGGATCAGGTACTTTGGATGAAAAGATAAATAAGTTAATATGTTATTTAAGTATGAGGGAAAGAAGACATTCCGTCAGACAAGTGCCAAAAATATTTTAACTAAAGCTATTTCCTATGATCAGCTAAGAAATATAAAGCAAAAGCACTTAGGATAGAAAAATGTAAGATGATCAATGACTACTGCAATTTAATGTTGACAGTTTATATCAGTGCCCTTTCCTAACGGCCTGAGGAAGAGCCACAATTCTCTCCCTCCGTGGGCTCACCACAGAGTTAAAGGTGCAAACCTGGATCGTCCACATTAGAACGCAGCATTCTTTGCACTAGGTAAATAAAGAAATGCTGGGAAGACAAAGCACAACGAATACCGACTTGGGGACTGGAGAAGATGTGGCTGTGTCTGGAAGAACAGGCAGTTCATACTGAGGAAAGGAAAGAGCATTATGTGAGAAACCCAGGATTTAGGGAGAGACTTGGTGAGTGGGAGAGAAGCTGAACTGATAGGTGTGTTTGGAATACAGAGATCACACAGGTACCTGGGGAAAAGAAATCATTTTTTAAAAGGGTGATATGAGTCACTCACGACCTCGATAAAACAGCACAGCATCACGAGGAGGGTATTTTTAGCATCAATAGTATCCCTTCCTACTCCCTCAGCACCAACAGCTGCTAAAGAGGAAGTCCAGCTACCCATGCTGATGAATAAGACACACACACCTGAGCAAACAGTAAGCCGAGTCCTTGGGTATTAGAGTTAGGGTGAGCCTCGGTAAATAACACTTGTGCTTGAAAAGTACACAATTCAAAGTACATCCTGCCTGAGCAGTAGCTCTGGACCCCAGTTCTGGCCCCACCCAGGATCATATCTTTGTGCTATTTGGGAAATTAGGAGGGAAGGTATAAAAGAGTTAATAGGATTCTTGCCATCCTGTTTAGAACTTGGACAGAAAGTCCTTCTCTTACTGCTAAGTTGGATATCTACTTCAATACTTAGAATTAAAGTGGAACGATCTGGATTTGGGAAGCTGTAATACACATTTAATCAGTTTCCACTGCAGACTCGGGAAGGGAATAACGACACTAGACTCTGGCCACTCTAATGACTAACGGCGCATGGCTAGAGGGACCTCTCTTTTCCCAAACGAAGCAACAAGCACGTTCCAGCTGCTGTTCACAGTGAACTCCTCCACAGAGACTTTAGATGCTTTCCTGGCTTTATCTTACTTAACTCTCACCCCAACCCCTAAGAAGGGAGTGGAAAAGGAATACAATCTACCAAAGACAATATGTTTAAAAAGAAAAAAAATGGGCCTAGGAGAAACGCCTAGGACTCAGTCATTTCAGACCACTGTCACAGAAAAGGAAGAGGAAAGGGCCAGCAATAGGGGCCAGTGGGTTGTCATCAGACTTCCACAAATGTTCACTGACACGTGTGTACACACGCACACACACAATTTTAAAATAAGAGAAAACAAAGACAGAACACAAAACGAGGTGAATAAGACTACCACTCCCACTACAGCACCAAAAGATTCAGAGTCTACTGCTTCCTCATCCACGGCCGTACAGTCTTACAAGGCATAAAAAACATGTGACAGACCTATTGTCTTCTACTTGAGGCAGGAAAATGTGGTCATACATAAAGACAACAAAAGCCACTGGCTAGGGAGCCTGTCATTACATGCCATATAAATCTAATACTGATCCCTGAACTTGCAGATTCTGAGAAACATTCCCTACCTGGGAGACCCTGACTAGCAAGATGTTAGACATACATCAAGAGACTCTAAGAATGAAAGACTCCATGCTCGAGTATGTTAAAGAAGAGTCAAGAGAGAAGGTTCAGGGGTTAAAAGCACTTGCTGCTCTTGCAAAGGACTAGACCCACATCCAGCACCTCACAACCAAGGATCTGGAACCCTCTTCTGGTCTCTGCAGAAGCCTTCCTGCATGAGAATAAAAATCGATCTAATAAAGAAAAGAAGCACTGAATTAAATAGATTTCATTTCTTTTTCTCCAGACTAATCAGGACTGTTGGTGTCTAGTGAAATGGAATATCAAAAAGGAAGAGAGCCTAGAGCACTTCTAAAGCTAACTGTCCACAGGAGCACCTATCCTCCCTTCACTGTCCAGAGAAGGATAGCATCTCCCACATCACTGCCTAACAAATGTGGGAAGTGTAAGTTCATATCTAAACACAAACTTCATTAGAAGTGACAGAAAAAGCCCATGGACCCTGAAGAGAAATAAAGAAGAATTCATTACCATGTGGTCGTTGTCTCCATAACATTCCCTCTGTAGCACTTCCAAAAGATTCAGAGCCAACTGCTGCCTGGAGGGACCTTCCTCACCCATGGCCAAACAGTCTTCTAAGGCAGTGGAAGACAGGATTTGCAGAAGAGGCACCATGAGCAGCAAGGATGCCTTTGGGATTTTCTGACCCTCAGCAACAGAGAGGAGCTTCAAAGCTAATCACAAAACAGGAGATCACAATTTTTGTTAAATTAACGTCAGTCAAATAGAATGCTATTTTATCAATGAAATAGAGTTTTTCTTGCCCTTTTCCAACCAGTTATGATAAGTTACAGTAAAAATGAATAACAGTAACATAAAAACTAATTGTGTCTCTTTTACAACTACTGATATTTATAACAGAATAATAAGGATACTTTTAGGGACAACATATTATGCATAAAAAGATATATATAAATAAACTACATTTTTTGATCACTGTGAATTTTTAATACTATTAAACATGTGTACATTATAACATTTCAGCTCCTACTCACAAACAACCAAGAGGCCATAAGTCTCTATTAGTGGATAATGAGGGCAGCACACATGCTTCTTCAACAAGCCAAAAGTCATATTAGCAGAAGCTTGAGTGAACAGCAAGGTAAAGCATAGCTGACTGCCAGCTAGACTACTAAGAACAGGATCACCAAGCTCCCACAGCACACACCCACAAAAATCCTTTTGCAGTAAGTAGGTTCTTTTCATGGGAACTCAGCCTCCACATCAGAGGCAGAATACAGAAGTGCAGTGAGTTAGCCATGTACCAGGGTCTCCCAGAGCCTAACTACAGAATGAGGTAGGATATAGGAGACCTTTTATACTATATTTTTAAGGTTACTGAACAAACTGTGATTTACTTAAAGATGTTATTCATAAGCTTCAGAGCCAAACTATCAAAGTAACCAAGTAATTTCTCCACTACACTAAAAAAAGAAAGAAAAATTCTCTGGACACTAAATCATGTCAGTACGTTGTCAGTATTTTGTTAAATCACTTGGAAGTCAAACCTTAACATGAACTGAAGTACAAACACGTTACTATAACATTATTTTCCCTTAATGTTCGCCTTAAACCACAGTGGTATTGAAGACAATATAAATGTCTATTATCTTTTTTAAAAGAAGGAAACATATAACACACATATTCAATATCATATTATAGATTCTCCAGATATTTTTATAAGCTATCATTTATAAAAGTCTACTGGTAGTAAGTATACTGTATTTTATATTAATACTTGATTTTGAATTTGAAATGATTGACATTCTCCTGATTATATATTACTTTGAAAACTAAGTCGTTCCCCAATATGCTAAACAGTTTTAAATGAGAGTCTCAACAATTTTCAATGTGGTTTACTCCCTTAACCAGGATAACCTCAAAATAGGCATTGGTTTACAAGAGAAAGGAAATTCTGCCAGCTAACAGCTGCTCAAAGCATTTGCTTGGTCCTATGTCATTTTTCTATTGTGCATGAGTCAAAACATATGTTTGAAACTTCAGCATTAGAAAGGCAACTTCCATAGGGCTTTGGAAATTTTTCGTCAATAAAACAAATACAAACTATTTATATAAAAAGTCAAATTTACAAGCACAAAAGACAGTAGGACCATTGAGGTGGGTCAGTGGATAAAGTGCTTGCCTGCAAACCCTAATGTCCTGAGTTCCACCCGGAACAGTAAAGGTGAAAGGTGAGAATGCCCTCTGTCATCTGACCACTACATGCACACACACATACAATAATAATGATAAATATTTTATGTTGGTTATTTTTTTACGTTATATGTATGAGTGTTTTGCTTGCACTTATGTCTATGCACAACATGCATGCAGTGCCCACAAAGGTCAGAAGAGGGCACAGGATCCCCAGGAACTAGTTACAGATAATGGTTAGGTCACCATGTGAGTGACAGGAACCAAACCCAGGTCTTCTGGAAGAGCAGCTAGTGCTCTTACTATCACCCCCAAAGCATAGTTTTTCAGACTGAGTAATGTTTTCTCTCAGGCTGCAATTGTAAATTGTTATTAACACCATGAAGCACAAGAAATTCAGGGGACAGTGGTGATAGAAAAATTCTGCAACTAGTTTGTATTCCTGACTATACAGACCAATAAAATTAAAAAATGCTTCACTGTACACTTTCAATGGCAAATCTCATGATATGCAAATTATCAGAATAAGACTTTGTAAAAGCAGCAGAAGTAGCAGCCTGGTATGCACTGCTTCCAGGAAGAGGCCATGTGCACTGCTGGAGAGAAGGAAAAGCCGATCCAAAGGGCACCAGCGAAGAGCAGACAACAAACACAGAGCAAAAGCGGTCTAAGAGACCAGGTGTCCTTCACGTACTGAGGCCACTGTGAAACAATTTACTCTCAAGATGCTGGCAAGCCAATGTCCCAGAGAAGACACAGCAGAAATTTATCTAAGGCACTCCCTTATTACCACATACTTGATATCAGACCAAGCAAACTTAGAAAACATAAAGAAAAACAGCACAATTTAAAGATATGTCATATTTGCCCATTAGTGAGAGTGAAAGACTTGACTCTTTCACTCTTCCTAACTAGCACATTTGGTTTCCCTCTTTACTGCCTTCACTTTCCTTTAAATTGTTAGACAACCAAAGGAGCATCATCATTCATCTGACCAAAGTCAAAAAAATTAACTTGTTCAGTGTAGTATCAATTATAAATAAGTCTTCTTTGCAGTGTATTTACGTGTTTGTGTGTGTGTTTGTATCTGTGTGTGTGTGTGTGTGTGTGTGTGTGTGTAGAAGTCAACAGCCAACTCAGGGAATCAGTTCTCTCCTTCCACCATGTGGTTTCGGGGATTGAACTCAACCTGTCAGGTATGACAGCAAGTGCCTTTATGCACAGAGCCATCTCTCTGCACAAAATAGAATCTTAAAACAAAAACAACCTGCCAAATACTTCATTGCTTACAAGTGTCTTATATATTATTCTCATTTTAATATATGATTATGAATAAAAAAATGCTAATAAATACATTTTAAATGGCATTACACTATCACTTATATCACACGGTGCATGAAAAACTGAGCACACTATGAGATATGGAAACATGCATAGGCTAGCACTAGGGAAAGAAAACTAATCTATTTGGTGGCAATTAGAAAACAACCCAGACTAGAAATATGCAGAAGAGCACCTGCCAACACTTATGTTTACATTGTTGTCTAGAGAGTCTACTTTTATTTACCTAGGTTTAATATTGGCTTCTGTTGACTTGCTGGAGTCTGCAGAAGTAAAAAAGCAGTTCCAATAATGACAAATTTGACAGGAAAATCCTAAAAATATAAAAGAACAAAAAAGTTTATTGAAGAGGATTCAGGAACTGTAGCTTTACATGTATACAAGGAAAGTGAACCTCAATGAGCAGTTGTGAACACTGTGCAGAGTGTCTCACAAAGTCTGCCCTACTGAAGAAATACTGGCAAATAACACACAGTGTAGGTTAAATGTTCAATCAGTGTCTAAAAAAAAATTAAACCAATATAATTCCAAGAGAAAAACTTTGGTTTTTGGTTCACTCTTTCCTGCTTTGTCTGTTTGTTTGTTTGGTTGGTTTTGTTAAAGAAGAACTTTCTACTGCAAATCTTCAGAGGAGCAAGTCCTCATGAGCCACCATAACAGCAAGAAATGATGGACTTAGGAATATAATATTAGGAAAAATTAATTAAATTTTTATACTTACCTAACATTAGCTATCTGTATAACTTACAAAATAAATTACATGAAGTCTAATTTAATAAACTATGTCATAAAAAGAAAGACTAATGTGAAGGAAGTAGAGATTGTATTATAAAAACAAAGTAGTTCTGTGAAGAGGTAAGAATTGTAAGTTATCAAGCATACTTAACTGAAACGAAGAAATAACCATGTGCTATAAAATCATTAACTACAGCAAGGACATGAGTAAAGTGAAGAAGACACGTACAATAAGTTCCAATCAAGATGACAGAAGATAAAAACAAGAACGATAAGGTAACTTCAGTCCATCCAGAAATATTACAGAAGAGCCTACAGAGTGAAATAGTGAGAATGAAGACAGACCAAAAAAAAAAAAAAAAAAAAAAAAAAACGATGAGGGAAAACAATTGTAGCAGCAGAAGAGAAACTCTGTGTGGGACCCCATCAACTCTGGCATAAATCAATAATCCCTTCCATCTCACCTTTACTACCACAAGAATGAAGCTTAACTATAAAATCTAAATCCCTGCTTCGTGGGCTTTAAAAACAAAACTTCAAAAGAAACTAATTCAACTTTGTGAATAAAACGTGCCAATTTGTGTCTTTTGTAATTAGTTATGTTCAGTGCTTTGAAATATAGTTGAAATCAAGGAAGAAAATAATGCATATTATCAGAGGACAATAATCACTTTTGAATCCAATATATTCACAATGCACATCATCATACCATTTTCTACCATATTTCCCTTAATTTCTCTATGTCCACATAAAACAGAAAGGTAGCAAAATTATTTACTTTTCAAATTTTGAAATTTCCAAGAGGTTCATGGACAAAGCACACACATGCCTTAGCTGAACTATTGTGTGATTATTTGGGTCGGGACAGCAGCCGTCTCCTTTTACAAAATGCAACCATGAGACCTAAAAAAGCTTAAGGGGGAAAAAAACAGGGCTTCTAGACCCACAAAAATGGGAACCAAATGCAGCCTCTTGGCAGCCACAGTGTTTTTCAGATAAGCTCTCTTTGCTGGTAGCAAGCAGAGGCAAGGCTCCTTTAAGAGAGCCTTCTTGACTGACCATTAGTAGTAAAAACTGTGCATCCTCTTTGAGAGACAACTTCCTAGTTCCTGCTGGCAGAACCATTAGCTCTGGCTTTTTCAGGAGGCCAAGCAATTAAATGGAGTCTGTGAGCAGCATATTGCAAATTGTTTAATGACATATGTAGGTGCACTGCATCCCTAGAGCTGGGGCTCAAAAAGAAATATTGTAACTGTAATTCGTGCTTGATATCTGTTTTGTAATTTTTGTAATATGTAATTTTGCTATGTTAAAGTTAAAACTTCCTTTTTAATTAGACAGAATTAAAAAGGGGGAGATGATGTGGAATATCCTTTTGTACATATGTTGCTTTTATTGGTTGATAAATAAAGCTGTTTTGGCCAGTGGTTTAGCAGAGTAAAGCCAAGCAGAGATAAAGAGAGTAGGTGGAGTCAAGGAGATGCCCTGTAGCTGCCAAAGGAGAAAGATGCTGGAATCATTACTGATAGGCCAAAACCATGTGGTGATACACAGATTAACAGAAATGGGTTAATTTAAGATGTAAGAGGTAGCTAGGAATACGCCTAAGCTATCAGACAAGCGTATTATAATTAATAAAGTTTCTGTGTGATTATTTGGGTCTGGGCGGCCAGGAAACGAATGAGCCATCTTGGTTGACAGTTGAATGCCTCTTTCATACAGCTGTCATTGAAAAGGGGGATGGGGGAAGCATGTTAAGTTTTAAAAACAGAACTGAAGCTCTTCAATGGCTAGAACTTAAAAATAAGTAATCATAAATGAAAGAGACCTTCTCTGGGATGTATGAGGCTCAGCCACACAGAATAGAAGACAATGTGAAAAGAGTGGTAGATTTGGAATATCAAAAATGTAGTAAAAATGAACGACACAGAAGTAAAGGAAGTAAATTTTCAGTTGCTTTACAAGTGTTTGTTTGTTTGATAGACACTAGAACATAATAATATGTATTAAGCTCTTGATTTTTTTAATTTATTATTTGAGCATTTCATATATATATGTATGAAATATACCTAATATATATATATATATCCCTAATAAAATAAGATCATATTCATCCCCAATTTATCCCCTCCTCCTTCTGCAGACTACCCTCCTCACAAATTGTCAACTCTCCAGCTTCATGCCCTCTTCTTTCCTCTCTTTTTTAATTAACCCACTAATTTCTATTAGTGCTGCCCATATGTGCATGAGTGTAGGGGCACCCACTGGAACATGGATCAGTTCTCATGCCTCTTCCACTAAATACAACTCCTTCTGTCATAACACAAACATGTTCTGCACAGCATCAACCTGAACATTTTCCTAAATGCCCCACAACACAATTCTTCACTTTCTGACCCCAAACTGCAAGGTCTAGAAGTTCAAGCCCCACGGGGGAAATCTTCAAACTGCCAAGAGGTTCTTGTGGGCATACAGTTACTCACTGCCCTGGATTCTACTTCATAGTCTGAAACATTCCACAAGGCTTCAGGGAAGTCCAGGGAATGAAGCAACTGGTTGCTTATAGCAATGGTGTCATACTACCATATTTCTCCCAGCTCCACCTTCCCAGCCTGCTTTCTGGGATCACATTTGTAAATGAACTTATACATCTTTTGCTTCTGCAAGAACATGGGCTCCACTTGGCCTTTAGAGAAACTCAGTCTAACATACAGCCTGGCTACAGAAAGCAGGAGGAGTTAATCCCTTCATAACTAGCTACAGGTGTCATAGGATTCTTAACGACAGAAAATATTTGGGATCGCACTTTTGGTCCTCAATTCAAACAAAAGATGAAAATGAACACTACCCATGTGGTATACACTAATAACATATGCTGGCCTGGTGATGCTACCGTTAACAAGATAGCCCCTCTTCTCAAGAATTTTACAAACTTACACATGGGTGTGTCTTTTAAAAGAAACTGAAAGCAGTTGTAACAGAGTTTGCCTCCTACAGAGGACACAAGAACCACAGCTTCGCTTCAGCCCCTGTCCTCTGCAGGGAGCTCCGCCAGCTATGCCCACAGATCATCCTTCCTCGGAATTCTTCAACTGACTCATGCAGCACAGAAAGGTGAAGTGAGTCATCTGGTGACAGTTTCACAGAAACGGCCAGTCCTAACCTTTGTAAAGCTACCATGTTTAGTCTGCTCTATGCTAGGAGAACTTACCCAGCTTTCCCTTAAATTGATATTTTTGCTTAATTTTGTTGACAGAAGTAAGACATTTGGCTTGAAATGGAAGACAAACATCTGACCTGGAAGGTGAATGGCTCACCTAAGGCCAAACCTAGCAAACCACAGTCTGAGAAACAGGCCTAAAGAGTGTGAGGACCCTTGTCCCACACAAAAGTGGAGAGAACACAGACAAGAGAAAGGGTTCACTAATATTTAAACCGAATATCCAGCAGATGAACTCAGCAGAATGATGATAGATGATAGCCTTAAAATACATAAGAAGGCTACTTTATTGTCCTTCAAATCAATATTAATCTAGGCATTAAAGATTCTCAAAGTAATTTTCAACATTTTTTAACCTCAAGAACATTGGCATAAAAGATAAGCAACAAAAAACTTTATAACAAACACATATGCACATAGTATATTTGATTTTTTTTTTTTTTTTTTTTTTTTTGACACAGGATCTCACTAGGTTGCTCTGGTTGGCCTGGAACTTGGTGTGTAGAACAGGCTAGCCTCCAACTCACAGAGATCCACCTGCCTCTGCCTTTTGAGTGCTGGGTTTAAGGCGTGCACTACCATACTTAGGTTTTGTTTTGAGGTATGATCTCATTCTATAGGCTAGAGGGGTCTAGTCCTCACTATCTCAGCCTGGCTCCAAAATTATAGCCATTCTCCTGCCTCAGTCATCCATGTGGTAGGATTACAGGTATGAGATCACACTTGGTTCCCATTATCCTGTAAATAAGATTCTATAAAAATATTTATCTTATTCTATTAGAACTGTTTATTTACATGTTTACCTCTTGAGATCACAGAAAATGTGTAGGTTCTTGAATATACCACTTGTTTGATACTTATATTTCATGTGAATAAGCAGGAATGAGGCAGACCTTCATTGACAACATAAGATTATGTAATAATTCATTTTATAATAAATATCTGCAGAACTACAATCTTATAGTATAAGATCAAATCACCTCAAATATATAATAAACTACATAAACATAACTACCCAGTTTCTCAAAGATTTTATAAAGTGATAATTAGAACACTGAAGATTTATGTTAGCCTTACCTCCCCAAGAAGTTCAATGCTGCGATTTAAAAGCTGAATGAGAGGTGAGCATTCCCCGGTTATCTTTAAACTGACTTCACAGACACACAGCAGTTGAAGGGTGAGTTGGGTAAGCTGACTTTTCCAGAACACAGGATGGCGCAGAAGACTTAGATACAGCTCCTCAATAAATAGCACCGTCTCTGTTGTCTGGGTCAGATCTTTCATCTGTTAAAGGAACCCATACTGGTCAAAATTACAGACTAACTTCAAGCTGTATAAGAAGTATTTAACAGAATAACTTTCTCTGAATCTATGAAAATTTGAAGGAGATGCAGTTATGCGCTGTGAGTGCTCCCCTCCGCGGCTCTGCCTGCTCCTTTGGTCTTGAAGGAGGTGGAGCTATGCAGCAGCCAGTGCTCCCCTCCGCGGCTCTGCCTCCTCCCTTGGTCACCATCCAATGCACGAATGCTCTGCCACAAGGGAGGCTTCAAACCCAATTACTTCTATTTTTCTAGTTTCTTTGAAAAAAAAAAAGATACTTTAGACAAATGATATGCAGTGCCTACATGCCAAAGAACATCACCTCAAAGCTGGTTTTCAGCTCTCCTACAGTTTAACGCAGACACCTGGCCGTAGGGTCACTATGTTATCAACACACACTAAGCTCTCTTTCTACAAGCCTTAGTTGAAGCATCATTGAGCACAGTGGAGAATGTAATAAATGACCATGTTTAAATGGCAGTGTCATCTCGACAGGCTAACACACTAAACAGGGAGGACTTGGGGGCCCTTGAAAATCCCAATTCAATTTACACCCTGCTGTTCTGTTCAAAGTTCTGGAGTTAGTATTAAGGGTGTGGTCCTACTCATAGCAACCATGGTATTTCCCAGGGATTATAAACAATGAACCATCTGCTTCAGTCAGGATGCTTGTGTGTGCTAAGTTCATCAAGAGAAAAGCCTGTAGTTCCATCACTGTATGGAGCTCCTAGCAAATCAGAAAGATTCCAAAGGATGATGGGAAAAGAAATAACACACTCACAGAATAATAATTTAAAAATAAAATATCAACAGTCCAATAGCTATATTATTTTGTTGTTTTAATTAATGATGTATTTATTTATTGGGTGTGCAGGTTTACAAGCATGCAACACGATGCCCGTGTGGAAGTCACAGGACAACTTGCAGGATTTGGTTCTCTCCTTCTGCTACATGGATCCCAGAAATCACACTCAGGTCAGCCAAGCTTGATAGCAAATGTTTTTACCTGATGAACCATCTCACTGACCCTATTCTTTTCTTTTGAACATAAAGCAAAAAAGTTCAAAGGGTACTTACAAAGAGAAGGACTAAATACAAAAGCCAGGTATTCATAAGGTGGTTTATTTCCTTGAGTATATTTATTGTGTATACTGGAAATTTTCCATTAAAAAAATAATTTCAATAGATTAGCTCTAAAAGTTCTCTAATCTACCATTATCAAATTCTTAAGAATAAATTCAAAGTAATGTTCTGTCTCTATGTAAAAATAGATGACATAGCATGGATAATGGTATGATAAAAATAAAAACCAGTTGCACAAACATAAAATGGAAAAGCAACCAGTTGAGGAGGACGCTAAGCAGATGTCTCAATGACCCCTCTCATCCTACACCAGCAGGGATGGGGATAGGGCTATTTCTCAAAACATAGCACTAACTTCAGTGTGCTTCCTTCCTGGTGTCCAGTATGGACTGGGCCACGCCCATAACACTGCATTCACCTCTAAGAAGACCATTTCTTACAGGCACATCCCGTGCACCTACTGGTATACCAGAGCAATGGATAGTGAAAACTCTAGAAGCCATTTCATGGGAAGAAGTGGGTTTTGTTGTCAGTTGTTTGTTTGTAATGATGCCCAAACAGAACAGAGGGAGACAGGCAAGACTTAGATAGGAAGAGAGAGAGAAAACCAACAAGACCAAACACAGGTTTAAAGCTTGTGTTTTATTATAGGAAGAAGAGAAGACTAGTGGGCAATTGTTTAATGAAGATCAGTAGAGTACTTGAAAACAGTGTACTTCTCCAGAGTATATTCATTAGTTGGGGTGGTTATTGTGTAAAGACTATAAAAATACCTTCCACAAGTGGAGAACTACCTTAGAGAGCCTCTGGGACTCCTGTTCCTCATTCTTGTTCTTAATAAAATTAATTTGTTACATGACTTTTTTCTCACATGTCTCAGTAACAATAAAAAGACAGGGCCTTCCAAAAACATTCCACAGTGAGCTTCTACAAGCACCTAAGCTTTCCACGAAGAAAGCAAACATTTAGCAAACCACACAGAACATGGTAATAAAGACATGGCTGGAAAAGTGCCCCAGTTGAAGACCTTCTGCCTATATATGCTTTATTACCCATGCAAAACAAAAGCTTTGGAGAAGCCGCTGGAGAATTCATTTTAATTAACTTTTCTCTGCCTTGATTACAGAAAAGCACATTTATGACTCACAGAGGGAAGATTTGCTCTAGCCACTCCTTGCTAACAGACTTAAAACAGGTCATCTGTGACCCACAGTGATCACTCTGAAATACATCCTCAGATTCTTTCCACCGGCTGAGCAGCATGGTGCTCAGATCCCCACTAATGGCCTGACCTTGATCATGGAATGGGACAGCCTGACAAACGAACCACGACACTAAAATCACAGCACACTGGCAACTGCGTGATTCTAAATCTGCAGTCATAGAGATAGCAATTAAAATTTCTCTCTCCCCTCAACTCCCTTAGCACTTTACTGCTAACTCGTTACCTGGATCATCTGTCCGTAATTAGATATTAGAAGTGACATCCTAACTCATTTCTTACACTGTGGGTTTCGAAAAGCAAAAGACATCAACGGAACCCAAAGGGACAGGTGGACACTCAGCAGGCCAAGTCCTACATTCTCAGAACAGCCTACATACAGACATTCTTTTTGTTTAATTTGCACAGAGGTATTTGATTTTGTTCTATTGTTTTCCTTCTACCTCTTAGCATCCAGCATGAAGAGAAGCTAAAAAATTCCCTTTCCTGATGAGTCTTAAAGGAGTCTTCATTGCTACTAATGCCAAAAGGGACAGGATTGATTTATACTTCGGTGAATTTAACACAGTTACTACAGTATGTATTATTGGATCTGAAATTTATTCCTTTGTAGTCTTAAGACAGTGTCAGCATTTCTAGACAGTCTTGTCCAGCCACATAGGCTCAAGAACTACCTTGTGTGAATGACAACTTACTGGCGCTGATAATCCCACTAGGAAGGAAAACGAATGGTGAAGAGCCTTACCTGCAAGCACGGGACCATGTCACAGCATAGCTGAAGCATGTGCTGCTCCAGTACCGAAGGCTGAGCTTCACCACAAAGACCTCTGGGTTGAAGTAAGACTTTGAGCAGGGACAGCCGGAGCTTAGCATATTCTTGTGACTGGGATGGATCACAGTAGAGATACCACAGAAATGGTGCCATTATTTGGATACATGAAACTTCTGACCTGCAAGTCATGCAATGTGTCAGTCCGTTACTGAGTTAAATATGCTAATGTTATCAGAAGACACAGCTCTTCCCTCAAGGGAATAGAAGACAAGGTTTACTCTGGAGCAAAATCCGAGTGATCATGACCTAGAAACGTACATTTAGGTCTCCCAAGTAAAAGTCTCCAAAGTCCAATAGGGAAATATTTTCATAGAGTTTGTATAATAATGAAAACCAGAAAGTTAAAAATCAAGTCATTTTTTAAATACCCTGGTGCAAACATCAGAGAGGCAATTAAGCAAGATGAAGGAATCTCTCCTTTAGGCCTCAGATGCTATGGTGATATGCATAGCTTTGGGGATAGTGGAAGCCAGAGGACTGCTATGTTAATAAATTCCAAAAGGTTTTTGTCTGTCGCAAGATGTTAGGACCGAAACGGACGTGGACAAAGAATGGCTATTCATGGGGCTAAAACTAGTCCAAAATTGTAACCAGACTCTGGCTTCTGTAATTAGACTCCCCACATCACTAAAGCTGTAAACAGGCAATCAGTCTTTCCAGACATATTTCTTTCCAGGAATTCTCCTTCACACTATCAAGCACTAAGTGGCACATATCAGCTTGTGGTACACCATAAATACCCTAGCATTAAGTAGCTTTTGAAAATACCATGACCTAATGGGATCTTGAAGGGAATGACTCAAGAGAAGGAGGCACGTAGCCAGATTCCCAGGACTAAAGGACACTTCTCCTACTTTACAATGGTGGCACCCCTCCAAAACCAGTCTATGGTGAATATCAGAACCATCTAAGAACATTTATTAGAATTACAGATATCAGGATCTATTCCCCAGGGCTATCTCACTGGCACGCATTTGTAAGAAAACTTTGTAGATAAGATAAATATATAAATCCATACAACCACCCAATTATTGTGACAGTTCAAATTTATAGTACCCCATGCTTTTCTTTTCCATAATTTTAATTACCGTCAGTCAACCACAACCAGAAAATATTTAACGGAAAGTTCCATAGGTAAACAACTGCAAAGTTTAAGTTGTGCATGTGCTGAGTAGCATGAGAAAGTTCCAAACCGTCCACTCTGCTCCTCCAACATGTGGACCAAACACACCATGCATGATCCTCTAGGCCAGCAGTTCCCTCTGGGGTCAAACAACACTTTCACAGGGGTCACATATCAGCCATCATGCATATGATATATTTACATTATGATTCATAATAGTAGCAAAATTACTGTTATGAAGTAGCAATAAAATAATTTCATGATGGGGGGTCACACATGAGGAACTATATTAAAGGGTCACAGCATTAAGAAGGTTGAGAACCTTCTTAAGAAGGTTTTAGCTGGGCGGTGGTGGCACACGCCTTTAATCCCAGCACTCGGGAGGCAGAGACAGGTGGATCTCTGGGAGTTCGAGGCCAGCCTGGTCTACAAGAGCTAGTTCTGGGACGGGCACCAAAACTACAGAGAAACCCTGTCTCGAAAAACAAAAAAACAAAAAAAAAAAAAAAAGAAGGTTCTAGGCCATCATGAGTCTCTTGGAAGTCATCCTGGTACCAGATCAACTGACATGGTAGTTTCATAATACTGTCTGTGCCCAAGCAACCCTACTTTACTCACCAATGACACCAACGAAGGAGAACAGGGGTTACGGCAGTTTGGAAGTGCCAGAGAGAAGCCATAAAGAGCTTTCTTTTATGAACAAGTGATAGCCCTCAACTTAATGAAGAAAACATAAATCACATGCTAACGTTACTAAGATCTATGATAAATAATTGCTAACCTTTCACTTTTTTTAGTAAGCAGCATCTCTGTATTACACAAACTTCACTTTTATCCATCATTTTAGGCATCCACTGGATGTCTTAATTTTAATATTACACCCACGGATGAGTGGAGCTAATTTATTGTTACCTTGCTAACCTATAGAATATATAAGTAATTCCACTTTACAGTTCGAACTTCTTTGATCCTTACCAGAGCCATAGACAGACAGATAGATGTAAGGTGGGTGTGTGTATGTGTGTGTGGCTCTGATACATAGCTACAGAAACTGAGAGATGAATGAAGCACTTACCCACAACCTCTTCATAGGAATTTCGAACTCAAAGGAGATTATGGATTGACATAACTTTAATATCTATTTATATTCATTATATTCCAATAACTCTTAAGCTCAAAAGACCACCATACCAGAATGACCTTCAAGGGTGAAATAAACACCTGACCATAACATTAACCAACTTAAAAGTTTGTCCTATGACAAAATGGTGAACTGAATTGCAACACCTGCATGGTTCAGCCTCTGCCGATCTTGCCAGCCTCACTCTCCACTGTATCGTTACACTTATTTCAGGGGGCCCCACTTATTTCAGGGGGTCACACTTGGCCTCCATCTTGCTGGTCTTTCTACTTCTATCATCCTCCAGTTCTCCACTTTGCAATGACTTCCTGAGGTCCTTTTCCTTCCCTGTCAGGTGGTCTGTGGTCGGATCACCATTATACACTTTCGTGGCAAAACATGTAGCATTTATATCCCTTGCCAAACTATAATTCAAATAAGGATACAAACCATAGGTTTCTGTTTGCTGCTGTATCACCAAGACTGTATGCACCAGGACTTCAAAGAAATGTGCAATTAATTAATGTGGTTATATAAAGTTACAGATATTCAAAATTAGCATAAATCAATCAAATACAACTTTATTCTTTTTCACTTTATTCAGTGTTTTCATTTATTATGTGTAAGAAGTAATTAACTGTGATACAAAGCTGAACTAAGCACTCTTGTTTTAACATAACTGAAACTGTATTGTTGTGCTTCCTTCATGATAAAATGCTATCTTAAAACTCGCCCTAGCTGAATCACTTCTGATTTCCTGCTCTGCATTTCCAGAGTTCCGTGAGCACTCGTTACGTCCGGTATGAGGAGATACCGACATCTCAGTTTATCTGACTTAAGTATCTAGTTTGAGTAATAATTCCTAGCATGGAAAGAACTAGAATGCCTTTACATTTTGACTCCTTCACACGACTGTGAACCACTGCTCCTATTCTTATTACCTTCTAAACAACAAATTGAAGTTACTGCTCCTAATATTCTATCTGATGGTCTACTGAAGAAGTGCAACCAGAATTATCAATTTCATACTGCAAGGCACAAACACACAGTGCAAATTTAGAACTGAAATTACCCTTTGTAGGGACAAGCATGGTAGCACATAGATTTAATCCCAGCACTCAGGAAACAGAGACAAGCAGATTTCTGAGTTCAAGGCCAACCTGATCTACACAGTGAAGTTCAGGCTAGCCAAGTTACATAGTACACTATCTCAATGGGGGAGGGGGGGTGTTAAAACAAATATAAAACAATTTAAAACTTCTATATGGCCCAAAAATTTCATTAAGTAAACTCACCTTAAAATTTATCTGGGTTTTTACTTCTGACAGAGTTGAAGAAAGATTCATCTAGAAACTATTAATCTATCTATGAAAAAACATTTAAGGTGAAGGTGATAATTTGAGCTGCCTTCTTGTAGCTGATTACAAGGTACTGCAGTCTGAAGGTTTCTATGGTAAGAAAATCTTCAACCCATTCATGGATTTTGTTCACAAAAATTTGAGATGTATAGGGCACCTACAAATGTTCTGGGCATTATGAAAAAGGGCAATAGAACTGGATCACTATCCTCCAAAAGGTTTTAAAGCTCACAGCAGAGAAAGTAAGTTTAATGACGTTACCGATCGCACTGCAAGTTGTGGCGGGAACACAAAAGAGAGACAGCTCATCATTTGCAATAACCAAAGATGAAGAACAAGATGCAAAGGAGTACTGACAATAGAGAGCTTAGTCAGGGAGTTGGATAAAATCCAACAAAGGCAGATTTAATAACAGCTATTCTCCACCGGACAGTTCAACAACCAATCCTCCTGGCAGATCATGTTCCCTTACTGCCAAAGGAAAAGAGCACGTATGACCGCCTCTAGAACATTCGCTCTCCAGAGTCACAGAAGCTAAAACAAGAACAACACATAGCGCCGGCTCTAAACTTAGCACACGCCATTCTGTGTCCTTCATTTACTTCACTTCATGTTACCTTTCAGGGCATTGCTGGAAGAAGGCAGTCAGCTGCTGCAGGAGCAGTGGCCAGCAATCAGGCCTGTGTTCAAGCACGGTGATCAAAGGCTGCGGGTGAATTCTGAGAAACACAGGAAATCACGTTATTAACTGTCTTTTCAGGAGCAGAAATTCTATTCAAATACAGCAGAAAAGGAAAAAAAAGAAAACAAACAATGCCAGCTACAGACATTTTCCAGGACCTCTAATCCACAAAGCTATCGCTCCCTGAACTAAGGAAGTGGAGCTAATTCTTCTGCTGAAAAGAAAATGGATCCAGAATCTCGCAGGTCTAAATTTAAGAATGGATCCTAGAACACAACTGTCTGTAACTTCAGTTCCAGGGGACCTGGCACCCAAACACGGACAAACACGTAAGTAAAACACCAATGCGCATGAAATAAAAAATTTTTAAAAAGGAAAAAGAAATCAGCTCCTTGCTCCTTAGCCCTCCAAGAGCTAGCATATCTCCTTAAACCTCTTACCCTTATTCTCCTTCCCATCTCTCTCCCACCCCCACAAGAGAACTACTGCAGATCAAGGTCTCCTTCAAAATGTATTCAAATTAAATCAGGTCAACAGAAATAAAAGGCAGTCATTTTAAAATAGGAGAAATGACACACATGCAAACAGCTATGATTCTGACACAGTTACGTTCCAGCCAGACTGCAAAGAACCATTCACCCTGCTGCAGGACACGGAGGGCATGCTTCACCCGCTATTGGATTTGGCCCATTCCACTTAGCATCGCAGACTTAATCTTTAAAAACTAGATTAAGAAGAATATACTAGAATAAAGGTCCAAATTAATTACTAATTTAGACCTCTAGATAATTAACTTGTCCAGACAACTGATTATGTCCACTCTAATGACAATATTGTAAAGAACAATGTACAATGTTGATTATGAGAGGCTGATAATCTTGAAAGAAGTGACACAAATAATGGAAACATTGGCTCTTGTTGTTGATTAGTATTTGATTACTAATATTAAACTATTTCAAATGAACACAAATAACCCAGAATCAATTATAATTGCCAAATTTTGTTTTTATAATTTAAGCATAATGAAGCAAAGATATAAATTCTCCCTCGTGTATCATCAAATTGATATGTGAATACACATAAAAATAATACAGAAAGGCTTGCACCCAAGTAATAGAATGTATATATTTCTTAATTCAACAAAGTGCACAGCTATTGTGCATGAGAGTGGCTTATTCTTAGCACTGCTGGCACGTTGGACAGACAAGTCTTCACTGGGATGCTGTCCTGTTCCCCTCAGCCTGCTCAGCAGCAACCTAGCCTCCCCCCACCAAATGCTCTTGTGCTCCCTCCAGGTACTGACAATCAAAAGTGTCTTCAGACTGCGTGATGTCCCTGTTGGGGTAAAACTGTCTCTGGTTCAGAACCATTCGTGGAAGCCCACCACTTGAACTGGAATGGAAAGCACAAAGCTGAACAGAAAGTGGCACCAGGCCCCGTTTACCCAGAACTAAAAGTAATCAATCATGACCAAAGCCAAAGTTTACATTTCTTATGGAAATGTACTTAACAAAACTTAGCATTGGATGCACAAGAGAAATTAAAAGGTTTAAAATGTAAAAAAAAAAATGTAAAATTATTCCTTTAAAAAATAAGCCCCATTCTAAAATAAACATCATTAGAGAATATAGATGCTAATTTGAGTATGACAGAAAATGAAGTTATTATCCTATCAAAAATATTATAATTAGAAGATGTAAAATGTCATAAGGCTGAGTACAGTTCCTTCTTGATGTATTCAAGATTTGATTATTAAATTTACAGATTATTCAAGATTTTTCTTTCTTCCTTTCACTTGCATTTGTTAGCCATTCAACTTCTTTAAAATGTATCCAAATGAGAATGTTCAAGTCATTTGAAAAGACACACAGTTTAAACTCTGAAATTTTAAATTGGAACTACTATTGTGAGAGGGGGAATGAGAGAGAGAGGAGTTTGCCTCAAGATTCAATCATTTATTTACACCTCCCTACTAGTTATTGGTCAATGAGGCCCCAGTGGCCCCCAAAAGAAAGGGACACAGCTATTGATATAGCTCACCAGAACAAGATGGTAAAACCCTATTGCTGAAGACATAACACATGCTCCTTGCAGGACCTAGTGGAATCAAGCTGAAACTGATGGGAAAACTGCCTCCCTGGTAGCTAGTTCTAACAGTGCCAGCAGGGGTGTGCAAACTGCTGGATTGCAAGAAATGACAATGCTATGATCCAACAGAGAACTCTTCATGCTACAATATAAACCTGCCAGGCAAAATATGCCCAAAAGGTTTTGGGGGATAACCAATTGCTGCTGGGTCATAGCTGAGGCTTATTCCACAGGAGAGAATTTATGCCTAGTACTATAAATCTGGTCAAAGGACCATGGTTCAGAGAGTCAAAGATCCTAAGCAAGAACCTATTACTATTATCTTTCTAAGTCCAACAAGTTGCCAAACTACCTTCTAAATATTTATGTTTGTACATATAGTTTAGTGCTGTCCTCAACCTTGGCCAAGGGAGTTTCTCTCTGTGGTGGTCAGCAGTTAATAGAGACTCAACTGGTCAAGGTAACTACCATTAAAGAAGTAACTACCGGGTGCTCAGCCCTAAATCAGACATCTAGATCAATACCTGACCCATGAAGGGGGAGCAGAAGGAACTTAAGAGCTGGAAGATAAGGAGGAATGTTGTGAAATGTCTTCTACCCAAACATGGTCCCTGCTTCATGAATCCTGTACAGGTACGGTCGTCTGCACATGGTGAAGCCACAAGGTCACCACTAAATGGACTCAGTGAGTTATGAGGTTTAGGAAGAAAGGGGGGGGAGGAAGGGAGGGAAAAAAGGGAGGGAGGGAAGAAAGGGAGGGAGGGAGGGAAGAAAGGGAGGGAAAAGAAAGTGGGAATATAATGGCTTAGGGTGGCAGAGAGGAGTAGGAAGGATTACAGATGGGTATGATCAGGACACACTGTTTGGATGTAGGAAATAAAAAAAATAAAAGGTTTTCAAAGAGAGGGGGAGAGAGCGCATGCACTGAACACAGGCATCCGTCTACTTTCTGACTATGGCAGCCTCACGTTGCTACGATGAGATCTCTATCATGATGAGCTGGAACTGGAACTCTGAACCAAAATAAACCCTCTTTCCTTAAAATAAATGATTCATTAATTCAATCAGCTTGTCCTTAGGTCATCATCATTGTCATCACTGTCATGGTTTTTCTATAAGTCATAATCACACAGCAGCACCCTTGAACTCTTTTTCTATTACCTAGCCATGTCCCTAACTCACATAAAACTAAAACTGGAGAGGATGTAGCCGTGGGAACAGAGAGCACAGAATTATCAATTCTAAATTTATATATGTGTGTGTGTATGTAGATGTATAATGTATATATGTATATATATATATATATATATATATATATATATGTATATAGAGAGAGACAGAAAGAGAGAGAGAGACTCATGTCAAGACTGGATTCCAACTCATTACATAGCCTGCCTCTTCTTCCCTAGTGCTGGGATCACAGACATCCACCACCATGCCCAGTTTATGCAGATCAAACCCAGGGCCTATACTTACTAAGCAAGAACTCTAACAACTGAGCGACATGTCCACCTCCACATTTACATTCTCCAGCAAAGCATGACAAGAGAATTAACCTCTCTTGACCAAAGTTTCCTCACCTGTAAAATGAGCTCAGGCTGCATAACCCATATGAACACCGAATCCTAAGCAGACGATGCACAGGAGTATATGTGCTGTGGAACAATTTCGTACACTGTAAATATGTATTACTCTCATTGCTAATAAAGAGCTGACTGGCCTATAGCTGTAGCTGGGCAGGAGAGGCAGACTAGGAGGACGCTGGGAAAAAGAAGGGCAGAATCTGAGAGCTCATAGATGAGGTAAAAGGAGTTCAGAGCAACAAACACATAGATGAATAAAAATGCGTTCATTTAAATTGTAAGAGATGGCTGGAGACATGCTTAAGCTATCAGCCGAGCATTTATAATTAATAATAAGTCTCTTTGTTGTTATTTGGGGAACGGCTGCAGGATAGAAAAGTCTGTGTACATAAATGCAATGAAACCCTGAAAAGGCAGCAAGCCACAAAAATGGTGCTCCAACAAGTAATTCTATGGAAAGCCTGAATGGCTTTAAGGCCAATGTCTGCTAAACATACGGCCTTATCTATTTTATCTAAGAAAAAAAAAAAAAACATTGTGCATTGTCTGCTTCCAAGGAAAGTAAAGTGCTGTATCCAAAAGGAGAAATGATTAAATCAGAATTTCCTAGCTCTTGAGATGGCCTATAGATCTGCTTTCTCCTTAAAGGAGGATAACATCATTTCTAAAGATTAAAATCAATACAAATAAGACAGGCAGGTCATCCTCCATTGGCTTCCAGTGCCTGTAAATCTCTTACTGTGCCTTGGTTTTTCTTTGGCATGCCACATGAGCCAATTTGTTGAACATTCTTTGGCACTTTCCTTAATTTGTGACATGCAAACGTTTTAACTGATATTCTAAGTAAAGCATGTAACACAATACCTAACAAACAAAAGAGTCCCATCAACACTAGCCAGGGAAAATTTATGAGTGAGAACAGAGTCAGCCTAAAAGTTGGGTCTCTGTCTTAATCTTTTTTGTTCTCCACTGTGTACAAAATGCACTACTACAAAGAATGTAGTTACATATACACATACCAAACATGCCCCTCATGTTATCTTTTAAAAACTCAGATTGCTTTATTCATATAGTCACAAATGAAAGAATAAAGTATGAAAGTCAGTTTTGTTCCAGAGTCAATACCATACAGAAACAGAGGACAGAGACCACAAAGAAGCATGCAGACGTGGATGGAAATATTCCATTGCTCCCCACCTTTGACTAGTATTACTGACAGTGGAGAGGAGTGCATGCATCTGAAATTACGGAGCAGAGGAAAAGAAGGATTATGTATGCATGGTTCCACCAGACTATCACAGACGCATGATAAAATAAGGTATGCAACCCATAGTCACCTTTTCAAGAATAAATGCATCAATCTTAATAGAAATGAGAGAATAAAAAAATTAGCTGTGTGGCAGCTAAATCAGGAAGCAAAAGTTATCTATAACCTTTAGGTGACCTCAACCTTTTGCCTCATCTCCAAGTATCAGAAAGCTATGATTTGATTTATATCGTGGATTCGGTGACTGGCACAGAGCGCCTTTTCTGTGTGAGAAACAATGCCTGCAAGTCACCGTGCATTTCCATGTCTGCAGCTTGACCCTGGTGCGTTCAGAGCACTGCACAGCACTTGCTCCATCAAATATGCATTTTAAAAGCATTTCTCTACCTGCTCGGAATTTTGATGGGAGAGTGCTGGCGAGAAGCGAGACACGTTTTTAAATCCCTGCGGATAAGTTTAAAGACGCATGATGGGAAAATGTTACGAGAATTACAACATAGATATTACTATACAAATGAATCAAAAAGAGAAATTAAGAGTAATAATAAACCACTGTATAATATAATTTGAAAACAAATGTATGTGTGTGCTTCCCACAAGAACTTCACAGAAAACCACTGGAGCAAAAGCGCTCTAATGTAGAAATTTTTGACTGATTATATCTTTCCTTAGGTCTGTCAGGCAGGTAGGGCGTATATAAGACTTTTATTAAGTAATGCTCTTGCTATGGTGCTGCCCTCACACTCTTCCTTCCCTGGGATGGCTATTATGAGAACCAGACTTTTAATGCAAAGTTATCTTCTAAGAAGAAGGTGATGACTTAGGGTCAGGAAGACAGTGGTACTTAAGGATCTAAGACTTTTCTTATATCAGTTACATGCCGCTATGATTTACAATACATAAGCTAAAAGAAAAGAAAAATGGAATTATTTTCATGGCTTTAGACGTGTTCTTGAAAATATAATGACAGTTTTTTATATTGGTATCTAGATTTTAAAATTTTTGTGCATTTTCTAGGGGCCACTGCTAGCTGGAGACATATAATACATATGAGCTTATTCTTCGGGTCTGAATGCCAATCACAACTGCAAACCCACATGATTAGAATCATTAATAAAAATCAGAAACAAAGAGAGAAAAGAATAAAGTAAGAAGTAAAACATTCATGTAAACAGAAAAAATCAGGTTGCAGAGAAGGCCAGTAATGCTGCAAGGCATTGCCGTCCACGATCACCTAGTACGGCCCTGGTTTGCTCTTTCCTTTTACTTAGCCCCACTGAGCTTGTCCGGAAGCAGAAGTGACCTTGACACTCCGTTCCTCATCTTCAATAAGCCCTTTGAACTGAAAGGTAGAAAATTTAAACTATGTTCACACATTCCTAGGTCAGAGTACAAAATTGGAAGGGTCTCCTAAAGAAGATCCTGATGGTAATTCTCCAATGGTGAGTGCAAACACATTAAAGTGAACTATAGACCTAGGGTGCCTGCTGCATTTAGCTTGGCTAATCTGTTTTCAGAAGAACTGCAAACACCATTTTCCCCAAAAACAGATTACACATGGTATGTTCTCACCCACAATAATGGCTACCTGATACCTTCACCAGGAATAAAAACTAAGGTTTATTTCAAATAACTTTTTAAATAATTACCTTCAGGATAAATGTAAAAGCCAAACACTGAAAGTTCTCTTCCTAGTAAACATAACAAGAAATTCTGAGATAATAAAAGGTTGTATACACATGTATCTGGGAATGAAGCACTCGTACACGCTACAACACAGATGAAACCTTGAAAATATTATGCCAAGAAGTCAAATATACAAGACCTCACGTTGTATTGTTTCATCACATGAAATTCTGTACATAGACTGTGCAAGCCAAATAATGCTTTCTGGGGGTGGGAGAGAGAACTGATCTTATATATGGGATTCCTTTAGAGATGATAAAATAATCTGAAATAAAGTAGTAGTGGAGTTAGACAATTTCCTGACTTTAATAAAGTCCACTGACTCATACAACTGAAGAGAATTTTATGGCATATAAATTATATCTCAGTAAAACAAGAAGCACTAAACAATCTTCTAAATGTCAGTCAGGTGTGATGGCATATGCCTGGAACCCCAGTACTCTGCACTCTGAGGAAGAGAACATGAACCCCAAACCAGCCTGGGCCACATAGCCAGAACCAATCTCCAAATAACAACAATAAAATTTAAGTTAAAAACTCTAAATTTAGGGGCTAGAAAGATGACTCAGTTTGTACAGCACATGCCTTAGGACCTGAGTTCAGATCCCAGAACCAATGCGAAGCTGTACACAGGAGCGTGAATCTGTAATCCCCAGAGATTACAGATTTTAGAGACACAGTCGATACAGAAGCACCAGATGTTCATAAGCGTCCACGAGCTAGTTTGGTGCAAGCATCAGTAAACCACAAGAGAACCAGCCTCAGGCGGGCATTGGTAGCACACACCTTTAATCCCAGCACTTGGGAGGCAGAAGCAGGTGGATCTCTGTGAGCTGGAGCCTAGCCTTGTCTACAAGAGCTAGTGCCAGGGCAGGTGCCAAAGCTACACAGAGAAACCCTGTCTCAAAAAAAAGAAAAAGAAAAGAGAAGAAAAGAAAACAAAAGAGAGAGAACCTGCCTCCACATGCCTGCACTCACTTACACACACACAGAGAACTAGATGGTGCACACCTTTAGACCCAACACTTGGTAGGTAAAGAGAGGCAGATGAACCTCTGAATTCAAGGCCAACCTGTTCTACATAACAAGTTCCAGATCTGCCAAGTAAAATGGCAATACTGTCTCAAACAAAATCACAATAGACATCAACAACCATATACTATTTTAAAGTGTTAGCTTTTTTATTTTAGAAACAGCTGTATATTGTGTAAAGTACATTAGTATAATAAATGCATTAAGGGGCATTTCCCTGAAAAAAATAATTCCAAGTTAAAATCTCATCTGTTCCTGATAACTTGTCATCTTCTCTTCTAAAACCATCCCAGGTGCCCCTTTGCCACTATCAATGTGACTTACTGGGGAGTGGGGGGGCGATCACTATTTTGAAGCCATCACAGTGAACCCTGGGGTGAGGAATATGAAGCAGGGTTCTGCGTAGCCTCGGTGTCTCCACTACAGATTTCTCCTTAGTTATGATAGACAGGAAAGTGACCAGAGAGTGGCAAGGTGATCAAAATTAAACCCAATGAACAACAGGATGACTATCACTGGTGCCAGGTGTGTGCTCTTCAGAGACAAACAGCATTGTTTATGAAATTCAAAAATGCCAATGCCATAAAAGACATTTTATGAGAAAGGGTTCCATCTTTTAAAAGAATTTTTTAAGTGACAACTAATCATAATATGCAATTCTAAAAGATACCCATATATTTAAAAAAATGGATAAATGAATTCCTACTACTCTTCAAATGAAACTCAAAAGTCTTCGTTCACTATGGCCTTACTCATGCCCATCTCTCCATGCCCTGAGCACTAAGCAGCCGCTATTCAGCCTTCCTTGGGCCCCTCCAGCACATGGAGTTCTCACATGGCACAGTGTCCGCATTGGAGAAATTGTTTGAACTATTCAAGTCACTAGAACATGTCTTCCTTCAAAATACACAGTAAGAGGAGATGCAAAAAGTTACATGTTTAGAAGAAAAGATACCAAAATTAAAAACAGAGCTCTATTTTGACACCCACCACCACAAAGCAGTTTCTGTAAGTGCATATTAATATTTTTGTACCTGTCTGACATCTCTATATTCGATTACCCCAAGGGATAAGTCTGACTTCAATCAAAGAGTCAATATGAGTTAAGAAGTAGCTCAGCCTTTAGGATGTTTAAATCCTTAACTATCAACCCCATGATGACTACAAATGGAGGACTAAACACACACGCAGGGTGCAGAGTTTCAATCTGCTCAGGGTCCAACCATCCTCGGCTACTGGCCTCATCGCCTACTTCAGAGTAGCCATCTGCCAAGTCATTAAATATTCCCTCACTCCAGAAAGCACAGCTTCCCACGAACAGGGCTCTGAACATTTGATATTTGTGCATGTCAGCCACTGTCTGGCACATCAGAATAAAGCACAAATTCTGGAACAAGCAGTCACTGCTCATGAATTCACAGCTATTTCCTCACTTTTGCTGAGAGCAAAGAGACCGTAAAAAGATTGCCATAATATGAATATGCAAAGCACACGATGAAACTTCATGGAAATAGCACATTACAAAGCAAATGAGAAAACTAGCCTCTAATAATTGGCAAATCATAAAAATTTAGATATTCACGCTTGCAGCCAACAATTTAGACCCAACAAAGGGAAAAGAAAGTCTAAACTAAAAGATGTCTTAATAGCAAGAAAATGAAAAATATGTTAATTAGTTTAAAATTTGTTTATAAGCAGAAAAGCATTTCTAAAGTTACGGAAAACATTTTTAAGTCCCTAAAGCAGGTCATAAACTTCACTGCCCACAGACTGTATCCTGTGAACAGACGTGTTGTGTCTGCCAACCTCATACTAAAAAACTGGGATTGGCTGCCAGCATTTAATCAGAAAAATTCACACAGAATCCTTCCACTTATTAAAAGATTTGAAGGTCTGACAATGCATCCCTGTCACTTCCTTGAAACCACAGGCTAGCAATTCCCCACAAGACCTTCTCACGGGGCTTATGTGGGAAACTGAAAAGCCCAAGGTCTCTGGCTGACCCACAGGCATTCTAAGCTGTGCTCAGTCACAGGTATATTGAGAAGTTCCTTAGCCGGCTCTACTACACAGCTGCAGATGAGACACACACTTGGCATTTCCTACTTGTTTAGGGCTCCTGAGCTAATTAACTGCAAGAACAAAATGTATTTCCTCTTTCTCCCAGTTACCCCCATCCTCAGGTAACATTTGCAGTCCTGTTAAAATGTAGCCATCTAATCTTGAGTAAGCCATGAAACTCAACAAGGACACTTTAGGTGGAGCAAGACCAACTTTACTAGCAACACCAACAATTCAGCTCTTTCTCTAAACCAGTTCTCAACCTTTCTAATGCTGAAACCCTTTAATAAAGTTCCTCGTGTTGTAATGGCCCCAACCATAAAATTATTTCATTGATACTGCACAACTATAACTGTGCTACTGTTATGAATTATAATGTAAAATATCTGATATGCAGGATCTCTGACATGCAATTCCACGGGGCTGTGACCCACAGGTTGAGAAGAGCTGCTTGAAGCACAGTCAGTAATCAACTGTACTCAAATTCCAAGACAGCAAGTGTGTGCTTCAGGCCCAGGTTGCAAAACCACATATGGAAAACTCTGAGGATAAACTCCTTATGCATAGGAAGCCCTGACAACCTGTGTGGGTTTCTAAGAGGGTATTTAAGACTCTCTTCCTCTCCTGCTCCCACAACCACCCACCCACCATCTGACCATGAAGACACTCGCATGCATTAGAGACATGGAATTAAGTCACTGAATGGATCTATGACCCGCTACGTTTTTCTCTCTCTCACTCTCTTTCACTCTGCATCTGCTTACTCTTTGGTTTGGTTTTTCTTTAGAACCATCCTATAGCTCTGCTCCCAGCCTCTCCACTGTACATGACTAATGTGGTAAGACAAACTTGGTTCCTTGAAGCTGAAGAGTATACATGTCATACTGAAGAAAGGAGGTGGGGCTAACCCACTCAAGATACCCTCTATCCTAAACTTTCTGGGCCTTGGTAGCCCGTATGTGATGCCATCAAGTTCTTGGGGGCTGAAGGAAGACTTTCTAAGTGTGAGATACAAAATGACCTACATCCGTATCAGGAAGAAACTGAATGAAATTGCTGACTCCCAAGTCACTGAAAACTATGGAATGAATGAGACTCTCCGACAAGCAACTCAGAGAAGCCGTGGTTCTAAGCATCTCTTAAGTCTTCCTTACGTGTACAGACTTTGAGAACCACTGAGCGCTGAGCCCAACAGAAGGATCAGCTTCACTAGGGGTCCTGGTCCTCACATCTTCTCCCCCACACCTGCATGCTATAAGCCATTCCACAGACACGTTGAAATGACCACATATTCTGTGTCATGATGATTCAAATAAGCCAGCCATTTGAACAAAAAAAAAGCAAACATTTTTAAAACACAGCTACAAAGTAGCAAAGTCCTTAATATCATGAAAAATACAGATCAGCTTTACACCCAAAAAGCCAGTTATATGCCATACTATGGTTTTATATTAAACCTGTGCCTCTCACTGAAGTTCTGAGTCGATATTAAGTCTCATGTTTTCTATCGAGCTCACCAGCTGCCTCTACAAGGCTGGTTGATACTGCTAACCAGCACGTAGCAGAGAAGGCTCCAAAGCAGCATGACAATTTTATGCTTGGCTCAGGTAATCATAGCTCTCTCGAGGGGAATCTGCACTTTAGTCTTACCTTTCCTCTGCTCCTGCCATCCGCAATCCCCTCTGGGGGAACTTCAGGCTCTAATACACTCGATTACACTCTACAGATTTATAATGCCAAACAGCCATTCACAGAAGGGCTCTCCATAAACATTACCAACTCGGATGATTGATTCTGGACCTCTTAGTGTGCCATGTTATTTGAAGGCAAACCTTACATACCCATTTATCCTTAGTGCCTTAAACTGGGCTCCCTAGCCACACCTTACACCTACTGCCTTGAGAAAATAAGACTACGTTTAGAAGAACAAGTTGCAAGACAGTGAATTACAGAAGAGACAGAGGTGAGACAAGGCGGATGGGTGAAGTCAGTCACACACAGTAAGGACAACCAGTATGAGAATAAGAATAACCATACTGTTTCAGTAGAGCAGAATGGTCCACACCACCATCATCTAAACTTGTGCTTCTTAAACATTAATGAGTCCGTGAGCTACCTACAAAAATCTCCCAAAATGTAGACTCAGATTCAGGCAGCCTGCAGTGCAGCCCAAGCAGATGCCTCCTAACAAGTTTCCAGCTGCTGCTCACGCTACAGTGGCTCTGCTACTTGGTGACAGTGGGTGGGAGCACAAGCAGCAACAGTATCATCTGGGTGCTTGTCAGATCTCTGACGTCCACCTTAGACTTAAGCAGGGGCCAGAGCTAAGTAGGGTACACACCAGTCCACAGCCTGCTGCCCCACGTACTTGCCCAGAATCAGTCCCACCTGGGAGTACTTAAAAAAACGCATGGGGCTTCTAGCAGAGACTCTGGCCTGGTGAAGTATTTGGATGGTGCTACGTTTCTTTTGAAGCATGCCCAGGTGGTTCTAATGAGCAGGCAATATGGAGAACCAAAGATTTGAAATGCTCTCCTGGGTAGGAGGAAAATATAAACTGACTACTAATGGGGTGAGGAATGTCTTTGGGGGAGGAAGAAATGTTCTAAATTTGACTACGGTGATAATTGCATAACTGTGAACGAAAACCACTGAACTGTATACTTTAAATGTATCCCTCACGTGGTCTGTGAATTATACCCCAATAAAACTGTCATGCAGGATTATTAAAAACCTTAGTAGTTTCTCTATAGAAAAAAAATGAGTAAATAATGAAACAACAATAACATGAAATTATTTTCTATCCCAGAAATTTAGGAGTAAATTTTGAATTTCTTTTAAAGATGGAGTTTGCAAATGCCTCTCCAGAAATGCTAGGATCGACTCACCAACTCTTCAGGATCAATTCTGCTCAGGGTAATAGGTGAAAAAGAAGCTGCAAGCTAGCCTTGCACTGCTATCATGCTAAAAGAAAGAAGAAAAAGGGGGAAAAGGAACAAGGAAAAAGAGGAAAGGGAGGAGAGGGTAATGGGAGAAGAAAAATAAAACCATTTGTAAAACTTTCACTGTAAACCTGTTTCCTACAGTATTTTCAGTGAAGATGGGTGTGCTGATGAATGTCTTTCAGCACTTAGGAGGCAGAAGAAAATGGATATCTGTAAGTTCAAGATTAGCTTGATCTACACTGGAGTTCCAACCCAGTCAGGGCTTTAAAAAAAAAAGTGAATGAGATATTGTGCCACATTTTGTTATATATATTTAAAGACATTGGGAAGCATGCCTAGAAAAATATATAAAATACAAATCTAACCTTTAAAAAATAGCTTAAGTTCCCATTTTTTTGCCCTGCAATCTTGTCTACTTCCCCCTCTCCATGCGGATGACTATATGATTTTCTTTGGGTTCACTTTCTTATTTAACTTCTATAGGATCGCACATTATATGCTTAATGTCTTTTACTTATGGCTAGAAACCGATTATGAGTGAGTACATCCCATGTTCCTCTTTTTGGGTCTGGGATACCTCACTCAGGATAGTGTTTTCTATTTCCATCCATTTGCACGCAAAATTCGAGAAGTCATTGTTTTTTACTGCTGAGTAGTACTCTAATATGTATATATTCCACACTTTCTTCATCCATTCCTCCATTGAAGGGCATCTAGGTTGTTTCCAGGTTTTGGCTATTACAAACAATGCTGCTATGAACATAGTTGAACAGATACTTTTGTCATTTGATGTGGCATCTCTTGGGTATATTCCCAATAGTGGTATTACTGGATCTTGGGGTAGGTTGATCCCTAATTTCCTGAGAAATCGCCACACTGATTTCCAAAGTGGTTGCACAAGTTTGCATTCCCACCAGCAATGAATGAGTGTGCCTCTTTCTCCACAACCTCTCCAGCAAAGGCTATCATTGGTGTTTTTGATCCTGAACCTGAAATGACCCTATCCTATACTGATGAATATCTTGCATATCACCTTAGAACCTTCATCTGGCGATGGATCAAGGTAGAGACAGAGTCTCAATTTGGAGCAACGGTCTGAGCTCTTAAGGTCCAAATGAGGAGCAGAAGGAGGGAGAACAAGAGCAAAAAATCAGGACCACGAGGGATGCACCCACCCACTGTGACAGTGGAACTGATTTATTAGGAGCCCACCAAGGCCAGCTGGTCTGGGACTGAATAAGCATGGGTTGATTCCGGACTCTCTGAGCATGGCGGTCAACGAAGACTGATGAGAAGCCAAGGACAATGGCACTAGGTTTCAATCCTAATACATGAACTGGCTTTGTGGGAGCTTAGCCTGTTTAGAAGCTCACCTTCCTGGACGTAGATAGAAGACCTTCGTCTTCCCGCAGGGCAGAGAATTTGGACTGCTCTTCAGTATCGAGAGGGAGGGGGAATGGTGTGGGGGGAGGAGAAGAGGAGTGGGGATAGGGGGAGGGGAGTGGGGGGAGGGGGCAATATTTGGGAGGAGGGGAGGGAAATGGGAAACGGGGAGCAGGTGGAAATTTTAATTAAAAAAGAATAAAAAATAAAAAAAAAAAAAAAAAAAAGAATGAAATATCAACATCAAAAAAAAAAAAAAAAAAAAAAATAGCTTAAGAAGCCACAGATAATACACTCACAAAAACGAGAAAGATCCTAGGCAACACTGACATTGCCGGACCAGACACTGGTCACTGACCATCAAGCAGAAAGCACTACAAGCACACGGGACTTGCATACAACACTGCTCCAGACATGCCCTCAGAGATCCCGCCTACGGTCAACTCTACTACACGTGCTCAAAGCACTACAGGCCACATAAGCCATCCCGACTCCAACCCCTAAACCAACTCCCTATTTATGGTCCCCTGCCTTCATTCTTTAAAATACAAAAATTTTGTTCCTGAGATAACATGAACTCATCGCGCACATCTTCTGGGTCCCTTGCAGAAAGCCCGTCTGTTAAGAAAGGGCTTCCTGGGAACTGGCAGGTAATAAGTGAGGTCACCAGCACGCACTGAGTATGACGCCCCAGTGCACTCTGTTCTTACTGCTTTGTATTTTCTTTTTATAGCAACTCACCCTATCACAATCTAGAGATGACAAAGAAAAAGCAAATGTGATTCCTCACTAGACATTGACCTGGGTAACTGCACTTGCAAACTAGTGTCTCCTATTACTTTCCATGGAAAGAAGCTTGCCTTCCTGCCCTACCCAGCCCCCTGCTCCCAACACCCATGCTTTAAAAACATTTGCTCAGTGAGCTCTTCAGTTTCCACAGTCCTAGGAGAAAACAGCAGCATGTTGTCAGCGTTGAGACAGATCTCCTCTGTTCCCAAGTGCTGGGCCTTCTGCTTCCACCTACCAAGTGCCAGATGACACACACGGACAGTTACATATTCTAAAGCAAAAAAAAGTCACTTCGATTTTGAGTAGCAGATCTCTGTACCAAAGAAGCTCCCCTGAAACCCATACTGGGGGTGTTCAGCATGTGCTCAACTCTTTCATTCCTTGTGTCTCTGAAACAGTCACTTCCTGAGAAATGAGGACCCACAATGACTGTGTGCATATCCTACTGGATGAAAACATAACAATTCTTAAGAAATGACATCTTGTTCTTAATCTAGCTGATGATGTAAAAGTTCCTTTAAATAGAAAGGGAGAGAAAAGAACAGCGAAATAGAGTAACGATGCCAAGTCAAATGTCCTAAGTTTGATACTTGGGCCCACAGTGACAGGGGAGAACGACTCCCTAAGGTTATCCTCCAGCTTCTGTGAAAGCACACACACACACACACACACACACACACACATAAATTCATGCACATTCCCACACATGCAGACTCATATGCATGCACACTCACACTCATGCACTCACATACATGTGCATGCACACACAAAATGCGATGTTCAAATAAAATGAAATAAATACAACAGTAGAGAAGACTTACCTGATAGTGTATATATCCCGAATGTCCTTCTCCCCACCTTGTCCTTCCTTTAGTGCTTGGATTTGCAATAATTTCACAAGGGCTTTTATCAAACCAGGCATATTCCTGTAAAGAAATATAATAATATGCTAAATGTCCCAAACTGAAAAAGAATATGCTAAGCAGGTGCTTATTGCTGCCTTTCCTTCTTGTGATGCTAAACATTGGATCCAGAGCCTCGCACACACTAGTCAAGTGCTCTAACGAGCCACACCTCTCTCCAAACTCACCATAATGGAGCCACTGAGAGTCTGCCACCCACACTCAACAGTGGGCACTTTTCAGCACAGTCAGGACCCACATATGAAAAAGGAAAACATGCTCAAAGACTCAAACCAGCTATCAATCACCTCCCTACACACACTTGGGGGAAATCAATCAGCAAAAAAAGCAAACATTAGCCCACATAATTCGACTCAGTGACCACATCAGTTACCCAGAATAAATGATCAAGTCATTTATAAATATCAGCAGACCATGGAAAATAACCAGACATATGAAGTGGATCAACCATGCAAAAGAGTGGGCCAGGGCACCAATTAAAGCACAACAAAAGCCACTGAAAGAAAATTCATAAAAAGAGGAATATACTTTAAAGTTTTTCCATATTCTGTAAGAAATAGGACAAATATATCAAAAAGTACCCTTTTAAAATGTCTCACAAACTAGAATGAAATATTAGAAATAAAATCATTTACTAATTTTTAAGTAAATTTAAAAATCATGATTGCTAATATTTTTCCTAAGTGCCTAACACGACACTGGGCATTTACCCTTCAGAACAGAGAGCTCACCATCCACACTAACTTTAGGGTCAGGACAAGACGTACGTTTCCCACGACATGGGGCATTTACATGAGCTGTGACTGACTGTATGTCTTAATGCGTTTAAAATCTTCCATCTGGCAAAGGATTTGACTATATAATAGACCACAGCAGTTAACAGCCTTGGCTACTAGGCACACAGGTAATGTGGTTAGTCCAAATCCAGATGTGCTGCATATAAAACATATGCTGGATTTAAAGACTTAAATATAAAAGGGGGGGGAACAAATTCAATTAGAAAGAATGAGGAGCTGGAGAGATGGTTAGGAGCACTGGCTACTCTTCCAGAAGAATCAGGTTTGATTCCCAGCACCCACATAGTATCTGGAATTCCAATTCGAGAGACCCATTGCCTTTTCTAGCCTCTGTGAGCATCAGAAATACATGCAGTACACAGACAGCATGCATGCAAAGCACCATACACGTAAAGATAATTTTTAAAGAAAATATGACTGCATGTTAAAATAAGATTTTGATATTGGGGTTACATAAAGTTCGGTATTAAAATTAGCATTATCAGTTTCTTTATACTTTTTAAATCTGGATACCAGGAAAAAATAAATTTATTATTTGTGTGTATGCATGCCTGCAGAGGCCAAAGGTGTTAGAAGCCCTGGAGCTGGAGTTACAGGTAATTTTGAGTTGTCTGATGGGATGCTGGGAATCAAGCCTTGCCAAGGAAAACCAGCCAGTGCCCCCTAACCACTGAGCCACCTCTGCCCCCAACTATCAGAAAATTTTGAGCACTATTTGTAGCTCAGATGCATAACTCATGTTATAGTCCCACTTCACAGCACTGCTGTTGACACTCCTAAGATTCAGTTACTAAGTCGATTCTTCTGGGACTGTCAACATTTCCCTTCCACTTGAGGAATTTTCCACGATATTTTCAATAGTCATTTTCCCCTTAGGAACCCTCTAATATGCCCGTGCTAGTGAAGAGTCACAGATACTTTGTGACAGGGACCACACATGTCTGGGGTGTGTCTTGTATGACTCTACTGTAGACAGGCCCCCACACTAAATGAAAACCTTCCAGCAAAGATTCTCTCTCGTTGGGCTCAGTAGGTAAAATACTTGTTGTGCAAGCCCAGGACTTGGGTTTGGAGACCGAGAACCCACAAACGTGGACATGGCAGTGCACGTCTGCAATGGCAGGACTTAGGATGGGGTAGAGGGGAGAGGTGGGTTCAGTGAAAGACTCTTAGCTCAGAAGGATAAGGTGGGGGGAGAAACAGAGGGCAACTGAGTAAGAGATACCAACATTGACCCCTGGCTTTCATATGCACACGAACAGGCAGGCTCACTCACATACATGCCTGCTTGTTCTCACACTCTGTCACTCTCTCACACACACAAGATTATGTCTCTATGTCTTCTATGTATGTTCTTGGATGATTGTCAAGGATTAGCCTTGCTCACATACCCGGTCTTAATGATTATTTCAATTTCATGGTACTTTACCTCGTTCAACAAAATGACCAATTAATCTCACTGTGACTCAATAAAATGAAACAGAGAAAATTTTATGGTATATAAAAGAATTTATAGTGTACATAGTATATTATATTTTATAAGAGAAAGCTACTGGAAATACTTCATGCTAATACAGACAGTTTGATATATACTCGGGGTTGAGGATGGATGGGAAAAACAGGGCCAAGGCCACAGACCCACACCAAAAGCCTTTCAATAAAATGTTGAACGGATTGGATCTGTGCTTTAGCTGAGAGCCTCTGCTTTGGTGGTGACAGAACGGGTGAGGACAGGTCTGGAGACTCCACAGGACAGTCACAGGGTCTGCTGGGAGCACACAAACACGCGGGGTGGGGGGGGCATTCTTGTCTTTACACAGCAGCAGGAGGTGCAGGATGATCTCCAGAGGTTCAGAGATGTTTCCTCACTGGCTGCTTCACAAGAAAGCTATTTGCAGTTACATAGCGGCTGACCGAGCCCCATCCCTTTTCTTGATGAGGTGGACATCTGCAAGTTGAACGGCCACAGCCTTAGAGCGGCCCACCTGAGACAGCAAGACAAAAGTGTAAACACATGCTTGTCTTAGGAGGGTTTGCCTGCACCTCCTGGAGGCCTCCTTAGATGATGGAGGTCTCACCTGCTCTGACCATTGGGATTGCTGTCATTCTTTTGACAATCTTGATTGCTACTCTAAATATCCAGATCTCTCTGACTTAGAAGGGAGTAATCTCAAGACCCACAACCTTGAAATAGACTGTTCCTTTACAATTCTGCATCCATTTATTTTATTCAGAATTAAGGGGCTGGCCTGTAAGGAACCTGGGCCACAAGGAGAGAGAGGGTCCTCCCATCCAGCACTCTCCCCATCAGCATAAGACTGAAGCTGCTCTATCATCAGCTGGAGAACTGATGGGACTGTCTAGCCTCAGTCAAGTGACTCAGAGTCACTCAGTCTCCTCAGAGCCTCCCTAGGATTGGACTCTTCCAAATACGCAAATTTACAAAAGATAATAAAGATTGCGTTCTGCTTCATCCTGCATGACAGGACTTAGAAGTATCCCCCCTGTGACAATCACTTGCCTAGCAAGTCTGAAGTCGTGTCTTCCAGTCCTTAGCACAGAAGAAGAAAAAGATCATTCATAATGATTGCATGCTCTTGAAAATGTACTAAAAATCAGCTAATGCAGTATCTAAAATGCTGACTGATTTTACAATATGCAAGTTATACCTTATTTAATAAAAAACAGATAGAATAAAGATTTGGTAAATAAAAAGTATGGGATCAATATGAATAAAAAAAGAACCATATTTTTAAGAAGTGATTAAAGTATTTAAACAATAGTAAACAGTAAAAGAATAAACAGAAACCAACATGTAACTAAAATCAGTTTGAAGAAATTTATGAGAAGGATTCTAAGGAAAACAAAATTACAGTGAGAGACTAAATATTTATAACCTAGATAATAGACAGAGTATTAATATATATATATATTTTCATATATATATATATATATATATATGGAAAACAACCTTTTATAGCCACGTAATCCCAATGAGTAAGATTCATAACACCCAGTGCAGATGAGTGAGTGAGAAAATACACACTTTCACAGTGAGCAAACACTGCTTCAGCCTTTGTGGAAAGCCATGTTAGAGTACCTATAGAACTTTTAAATGAAGATGCCCTGGTCACATATGGGCTGCATCCAGAAACCCTTCTATTGTTAGACCTTGCATACACTCAAAGAAAGACACTGTACTGAGCTGACTGTCTTCAAAAGAAAGAAAGAAAGAGAGAGAGAGAGAGAGAGAGAGGGAGGGAGGGAGGGAGGGAGGGAGGGAGGGAGGGGAGGGGAGGGGAGGGGAGGGGAGGAGAGAAGGAAGGAAGAAAGGGCAGACAGATGGACAGACAGAAAAAAAAAGAAAGAATGAATGAAAGAAAACATGTTTGCTGGTAGGGAAACAGTTGAACTATGGCAAACCTAGCATTACAGGACAGTCTCAATTTGTTAATAATGATTCAAGCAAATCTGTAAACTGATGGAAAGATGTCCATCTATATCACATGGGAAAAACAAGCTTTAGAATAATTTTAAACACTTGGCAGGGGCATGCATAGAAACTTTTGTTCATGTTAAAAATAGGGTTCTAATTTCACTGGCATTGGCTTAAAATCCATACATCCCCAGCTCCTCCACATCCCAGGGAGAATTAGAACCAGGCCTTGAAAGAATACTCCTTCAACATAACATTGGTGGAGCTTCACAGTCCTGATGCTTCCTACTTTTCATCAGCACCTGCCAAGAAAGGGGGGGAGGGGTAAAAAAGAAAATAATTGAAAGCAAGTTTTCCAGGAGTCCCTATGAGCATCATGCGGCTGAACTGCATCTGCCCACCTGAGTCCCGACCCAGGAAGGGACAGTTTTTCTGCTTTCTTCTGCCTTTTCTTTCTGATGTTGTCCAGGGCCTAAGCCCGCTCACTCTGGTACTCTGGGCTTTTTCACTCCTCTGGAGCTCCCCTCCCAGCATGTGGCTGCTTGACCACCATGCAGCTGACCTGGCTTTTTCTCTTCCCTGGCCTCCTCCTCCTGGCAGCTACTGAGATTTACAGCTTGCCTGGCCTGGAGTTTTTCTTTGAAACTCTAATAAAACTGTTCTGAAGCTTTCTTTTGGGTCTGTTCTTAAATTCCTTTATTAATGAGACTAGAATCCCCAAACGGGATGTCTCAACTTCTCCAGTAATACGCAGCAACCACAAAAGGATTGAACTGATCAGAATTTCTGGTAAAGATTTGTCATGTCATCTGGAGATATTACAGACATTTCCCTGAGGACCGAGCACCTGAAGAACCTGACACTGTTGCTCCAACAGCTGTGGAAGTGCCTAAGAGTAGATCCTGGGCTCAACTCTCCAGTCCCGCCTCTGAAATCCAAGGGGAAAATGAGGAGGAGCCTGTGGGAAGGAGGCTCTTATGAGCCCAAGCAGAGATTCTAAGGAACTTTAACATGTCCTTGGCCCCAATTCTCCTGGTTCCCTCCCTGGGCTTTGTGAGGCTAAGAACTCTCACCTTTACTTCTCCCTCACTTCTCCATCCACGCACAGTTAAGGACTTCTTTCCCTTTCTGCATCTTGCTGCTAGACCAATGTAAGCACTGGAGCATGTTCAAGGTCCCCAGGATGGGACCACTGGAGGTATGTCCTAACTACCACACCCAATGACCTCACCCAACAGAAAGAGGCCAGATTAAATGGCATCCCCAATTTCCTAAAGGGCAATTAGAGTTTCCTCTTCAGAGGAGGTAACCTCGAGCACATAAGACAGAAATGAGACAAGCAATTTAGGGGTGGGGCCTGAATTTAAGTCCTAGACCATAAGCCTCGGCCCTGCCCAGGCTGGAAGGAGAAATGCCAGAAGTGTCTGCAAATTCCCCATCTGGATCCTAAGTGATCTTAGGGCTATCTTTTCAGAGGCCTGAGTGTTACAGTAGCATTGAAGGCCCAATAAGGAAAGTTTTTACCTCCCAGCCAAGACTAGAATCCACTTTTGGAGAGAGACATCGCATTGTCTCCTTCCTTAAGAGTTTAATTCAGCTGGGCAGGTTAATCATCTGGCCAAGGGACTACCCCTGAGAGAGGGGTATTCACCATAAGCTATAGAGATAGGCAGAATAGCTATCCCTTTAATAAGATGATGTACTTTTCCTCCGTAAATTCCTGACCCCTTGCTGTGGGACAATGATCTGTACCCTGTCACTTATATTTTAAATAAATGCTGATTGGCCAGTAGCCAGGCAGGAAGTATAGGCAGGGTGACCAGGCAGGAAGCAGAGGTCGGGCAATGAGAATTCTGGGAAGTACAGTCTGCAGTCACGACCCAGCCTCAAAGGAAACAAGATGTGACTGCCTGGCTGAATAAGGTACCAAGCCATGTGGCAAACATAGACAAGAATTATGGGCTAATGTAAGTTATAAGAATTAGTTAATAAGAAGCATGAGCTAATGGGCAAATCAGTTTATAACTAATGTAGACCTCTGTGTGATTTCTTTGGGACTAAACGTCTGTGGGACCTGGTGGGACAGAAAACCTCAGTCAACCCCTCCTAGTCTCTACAAAACTTGCCTTTCTGAGTCCCTGTGGCTGATCTCCTTGCCAGCCTAACTAACAAACTCACTTTCTCTCTCCTCCATTCTTCTGAGGGAGGCTGCCAAGATCTACAGCTTGCCTGCCCTGGGATTTCTCCTTTAAGCTCTAATAATAAGCACTAATATCCAAGGTTCCTTTAAATAACAGAAAAAAAAAAAACTTTTTTACCACTTGCTACTTTCACAGCTTAAAAGTGTCCACCCTTTGCTTGGAATTAGAAAAAAAAAACATATGTACAACTTGATTTAGTTGTTTAAAAAAAAATAGGATGGGAGGACAGAGGAATAGGATGAGGTTCAGTATCAAGTGCTTACGTGTGTGTGTGAAGTTTTAAATTCATTTCAAAATAGTTAGGGAGGGGGTTATGATCTCAATTGAGGAAGGACTCTGAAGACAAATAGATTATACTTGGTTATCTCCTAAATAAACACTATGAGCAAAAACTTAAAGGTAACCGTATCTTTTATTAAGGACTGGTCCTAAGCCACAAACATAAAAGCACTGCTGGCAGCCACTTACAGAGCCTCGTTCGTGCAGCCCACCTGATTTTCTGAGAAAAGCTTAACTTTCCCTCTGCCTCTCGTGCTTGGATACTGGCCAAAGCCTAAGCATGCTTTCTCTGAAACTCCATCATGCAGGATTCCCCTCTGTATGCTGTGAATGTTTTCTTACCATTCGTTAATAAAGAAGCTGCTTTGGCCTATGGCATGGCAGAACATAAAAAACTAAACGGAATGCAGAGAGAAAGAAGGCAGAGTCAGACAGATGTCATGTAGCCACCCAAGAAGCAAAATGTGAGGTAACAAACCATGACCTTTGTGGTAAAATATAAAATAATAGAAATGGGCTAATTTAAGATGTAAGAATAGGAATACGCCTGAGCTGTGGGCCAAACAGTGTTGTAATTAATATAGCTTTTGTGTGATTATTTGGGTCTGGGTGTCTGGGCTTTCTCTCCATCTCCCTCCTCCCAGAGCCTACCAGGGGTTTTAGTTCACCTGCCTGGCTGTTTTTCCTCTCAACCTCTAATAATATAGTCCTTCAGCAAAAAAACAGATGAATAAAAATTTTAAATGTTAAACTTGAGAAAGTAGCCTTCTGAGGAGTATTTCAGGAATTGGAATTAGCTTTTAGACAAGCAAGCTGTGTGGGTCTCAGGTACACAGAACAGCTAATTAACAACGCAAAGCAAAAAACCTTAATCAGGGCAAAAAAGAGCTGATTAGATATTATGCCTAGTATATTCATAGTAGAATGTGTTCACAATGCATCATTAAAAAGGGGGGCGGGATCACCACCAGTTGCCTACCGTCTCTCCTCAGCATCTGAATGACCCCATAATCAACACGTGCTAATCTGAACTAAGGCTCTTTCTAACACCTGGTCCTCTAACATTCCCTACTGTCCAGCCCAATGGTTCCAACCCTCCTAACTCTGCAACCCTTTAATACAATTGCTCATGTTGTGGTGACCCCAACCATAAAATTAGTTTTGTTGCTGCTTCATAACTGTAATTTTGCTGTTATGAATTGTAATATAAATATCATGTTTTCTAACGGTCTTAGGTGACCCCTGGGAAAGGGTCATTCAACCTCCCACAGATTGGGAACCACTGGTCTAGAGAAAATACAAATGTGAAATCGGGGTGCTATTCTTGGCATATATTTTTTCCAGGCATCTTCATATTTAATCCAATTCAAACACCTCACCTCAAAACTACTTAAATCTATCTCTTTCATCTCTTATAGAAGTAGCTACCACCTCTCCCCTGAAGAGCGTTTGAGAGGGTCAGGCAAATATCATGGCCGACCCCTAATAACTCAGATAAGAACTAGGCCTCAGTTCCTGCAAGTACTAGGCCTGGGCCAACCACCACCCCTTAACCACTACCCCCTGCCCCCAACAGGTGGTAACCAAATAAGGACAAAGCCTGGGACTTGTCCAGATGTGCCCAAGAATGGAAAAGCTATAGCCTTGGCCCACCCCTACTACCCTACCAATTAGAAATGTATTAATATGATTGCCACTTACATAAGCAAATCCTAAGTAGAATGGTCACACTGCTTTTAAAATTCCTGTTGCTGTGCTTAAAAGGAGCTTACACGTCCCTCTCAAGGTTGTTGTCAACATTTTGTACAGGTGGGTGCGACCACACATGCATGTGGTATTCAAATTCATTATTTAGTGGGTTGATTTCGATTAACAACAACAGTATTACTGGCTGTATTCATCGAAAGCCATCCTTTCAAGGACTGCACAGGTAGACAATGAAAGAATTATAAACACATGAGGAATATAATCAATATAATACATATATTATCGAGAAATGAGACAACTCTGTAGAAGGAAGGCAGTGTTTGTTATTGTTGTTATCACTGTTTTTCATTTATTGAACCTCAATCCATATACTTGCAACACTGAAACTATTCAGATTCCAGACAGAATAAGAATAAATATTCAGATGGCATATTAAAACTCGACATCTGTGTGAATGGCTATCCACTATGTCACCAAATCGCCCATATTGCAAATGCCTCCAAAGGGAGATCTGCAATACTCGATGGCTCCTGCAAAGTAACGTTGGAGCAGCTACAAGAAGCACCTTTCACAAGATGCTATTTTCTTTCCATCCCTTCCAGCTGAGCACATTTGTTATCTAGGAAAATCACGGAACAATGCGAGTTTTTAGACTTTATTTAGCAGTCTGCTCTCAAAGAGTGAGTCCAGAACCACCTTAGAAACAGAGGGACAATAGAATGGGAGTTTTAAAGTGTACGTAAAGCCATAATTATATCCATAATCATCCATTACAATTTTTATAAAAGAAAATCTAACTGGGCACATCAAAGGATGCTTTAAAAAAAATGCTTCTTTGGAATTTCTTTAAAGACTTACCTTTATCATTTTAAATATCTGTGGGTGTGACTGTGTGCATGTGGAGTGCGGGTGCCCACCAAGACTGGAGTGACAGATACTGCAGGCTCCTGAGGTGTGAAGAGAACTGAACTCAGGTCCTGCTCGTCAATGTTTCCTGAGCCATCTTTACAACCCCAGCCTTCAGTATAAAAAGCATGTGTGTCTGCGGTTGTCCCACTTGGCATTTATAAACTGTAATTTTAAGTAACCAAAGTAAATATTGGAAAAGTTCTCCTTACAGCATTATTTTACGAAATAAGTAAAGAAAAACTGATAAAATTAGAGTTGTTAGGTAATCAAAAGATGCAGCATCAATCGAGTATCATGTGTCTTCGAATAACAGGACACTATACTACCCATGAAAAAGCACCCCTTGCCCAGGGCTTTTCTGAAAATTAAATGAGGACCCTTAGGTGTGAAGTTATGAAGAAATAGCCGCATACACAAGCAGTATTCAATTAAAGCTACTTTACTTTGATTTTGTTTTCTTTGTTGTTATTCTGGTCTGAAGGAATTATTCTATCTTGTTTTTCCATGTGTATACAGTGTGAGTGTTTGTACATGATTATGTTCATATGTATACTGCTGCGTGTGCGGGGAGGTGTGTCTGGGTTCATGCATGTGGATTTCATAGATCAACCTCGAGAACTGACCTTAGGTCTAGCCACCCAGGTCATCAATCCCTGTGAAGAAAGCTTCCTGGAATACATCAAGGTCTCTTTTCTGTATGGGGCATTAACACCTCACCATACTGCACTCTGGTACAATGAAGACATTACTGATACAGACTTAAACTGGACCCTCTAAAAACATATCTGAGACCTAATCCCCTGCATGCGTGTCTATGTAACAGCCTGATAAGCCTTGCATCTTTACTAATTTAATTAGAGATCACAAGAAGAGCCCGCCTTGGGGGGTCTTAAACCCAATAACCAGCATCCTTGAAAAGAAAGAACAGGAATATCTAAGACGAAGACACATAGCAGAGGTGCAGATGAGTACAGGGCAGAACTGCAGTTATGTAACCTCAAGCCGAGAGACGGAACTCATCTGTTGCTAGAAGACAGACAGAACAGATTCTACCACCCCCGAGCCTTCACTGACTTTGTTACCCAGAATTATGGAAAAACATATTTCTGTTGACTTAAATCATCAAGTTTATAGGCATTATGGCAGCCCCAGGAAACAAATACACACAGGTCCTGGCAGAGCCTAGTTATCTAACTTCAGGCCCTGCCCTCAGAAATCTGAAATTCTCACTTAACCAGGCTATTCCTTACACATGTAAGAGATGGCAAGCCAGAAGTGGGCTATAGCCTGTGAGCTAAGTAGCTGAAATGTCAGTCTGTGGCGGGAATCAAGAATGAAATACAAGAGCTATAATCTAAGTTGTCTCTGATACCCATGTGCATCTCTATTCTTGAGTCATGGCAGCAGCCTCCCTTACAAAAACAAAGGAATAAGGACCAGACTGGGGCTGTAGCTCACTTAATAGAGTGCTCACCTAGCATGCACAAGGGTTCCAGCCTGCCTTCAATCCCCAGCATCAGATAAACAGGGCAGCACAGTCATGCCCATCTTTAATCTCAGCACTCTTGAGGGAGAAACACAGAATTGGGGTCATCTTCAACTATATAGTGGATTTGAGGCCAAAGGTTTAAGGCAGGGGAAGAGGAAGAGGCAGGGGGAGAGAAAGAAGGAAAGGGAGGAGGGGGGAGGAGGGAAGGGAGGGGAGGGGAGGAAAGGGATGAGAGAAAAAGAGAAGGAAAGGGGAAAGGAGAGAGGAGAGAAGCAGAGGGGAGGGAGGAGAGAGAAAGGGAGGGAAGGGGAGGAAAGGGGAGGAGGAAGGAGAGGGGAGGGGAGGAGAGGGAGGAGGGAGGAGAAATAAGAGGGGAGGAGGGGGAGGAGAGGGGAGGGGAAGGGAGGGGAGGGGAGGGGAGGGGAGGGGAGGAAGAAGAAGGAAGAGGAGGCAGCAGCTGACAAAGAGTAAGCAGTCCTGTGCCCAAGCTGATTCAAGTGAATTCTGTGATTCAAGGAGCAAAGAGCTCGAACACACTCAGGAACCTGATGCAAAAGTCCTTCAATAATATATTTTTTTCCTGATTTTTAAAGTCAGGTTACACAAAGTTACTCAAGAACTCTGAGAATAAAGCTTTCAGCTCTGAGTCACATGTCAGTAACCAGAGACATTACAAAAAGAACCTCGGTGTTCACTAGGCATGAGACCCAAGACTCAGATCTACAGAGAGTGGGGCTCAATACTGATGTTGAGGATTCCAGAAACCATGCATAACAAACAAGAAAAAAGCCAGCCAAGCTATACAAACTATGGTAATTCAAACCATTCATGCAAATTGCTTTACACCAGGCATATACAAATGATGACAACTGCTTATGAACCCCAGGTGTCGGGTTTCTTCTGCTTGGGTTTATTTGATTACAACACTAAACACTGCTCACACATGTTCAGCCTTCTTTTTAAAAAATGCACATGATGTTTGGCTCTGGCTTTCAAAACATATCAAATAGGAAGTACAAACGAGTACCTTTATTTGACCAGAGATAGAATAAAAGAGATTAACAAAAAAAAAAAAAAGAAAGAAAGAAAACCCAAGTGGCTACAAACGGTACAAAGCTGGCCAAGCTGGCCAACTCCCTTTTTAACTAGAAAAGATTTCTGAGCACTGCAAAGGATTCCTGCTCAGCCTCCAGCATTCTCAGAAACTCAGCAGCAAATAGAAGAGAAACATTCGATCTAAGACCAAGTCATTGTTTAAATCCATGAAAAAATAAGAAGAAAAAGAGAGTCACAGGAAGGGAGGGAGAAATAAAAACAGTCCTGAGGAAAAATACTTAAATGACTCATGGAACAAATGCTTCTTTAATATATATATATATATATATATATATATATATATAGTAAGACTATTGCCAGCTTCCTTAAGAAAGTTCTGTATTCTCATTTATCTTCTAAGTAACCAGAAAACAGCCAAATTTCTTCTGGTGCAGCTTTCTGCTCCAAAAGTAACACATTCAGTAGGCACTCTTCTTAAATCGCCCAGAAACATTTAGCATGAATATGTCTCTTAAAACGACAAACAAAGCTTTAGTCCCATCAAGGAACTTTAAAGAGAAGTGGGGCAGAGTGTCCTGGATGAGGAAAGTGAGGAATCACTTTTCCGTTTATGAGCTTTAAAGAGCTCTTGGGACTTTACAGAGAGGAGAAGATGAGGAGAAAGGAGAGGGAACATCCACAAACAAGCTAAGGGGCCTAAAGGGAAGACTGAAAACACAAGATGGGTGGGGCAGCAGGCGTGGTCAGCTACCTGGGTCTCTGATGGGTGAGAGGAGGGAGAACCTGCTGGTGAAGAGGACACACCTAAAGTCATTCTCAAGTCCTAAGGCTGCAGATTAAAGGCTGCATCCTGCAAACACTTGGAGGAGCCCTCATACAAATGTCCCTCCTTGGTCCCTGCCCTGCCAAATGAAATAAGGAAAAGGAAGCTGAAAAGTGCAAAAATCTTCAGCTCAGAGAGCCAAGAAGAGCGTCTCCTCAAGTTAGCTGTTCTCTGCATGATAACAAAGCAATTAAGTTTCCCAAGGAAGAGAATCATCAATAAAAGAGATGATGAGAATTTTCTTGGTTATCTTCAATCTTAACTCCAAATAATCCTCAGAATCATTTTTAAACATTAGACTCACAATGAAATTTTTGATCTTTTATTCAATATTTCCTTGGAAAGCAGACTTTCAGAATTTCAGAAAATATACTTTAATTTCCCATCTTCAATACACCCTTGCAAAATGCATTAACAGTAGGTCCCTTCCCTGTTTGAAAGCACAAAAGGCACACAAATCAAATGCTAGCCTGGTTTATGTAGAATATAACCTTCCTTCCCACTAGGCACGTTTTAAAAAGCAGGGATATGGGAAGCAGCAGAGCTGAAATTACAGGCTGTCTTGACACCTCAGAAACGAAAACTGAATACCTGGTTCCAAAGGAGAGTAAGATTTTATTCATAATCCCGTTACCAAGCAACAGTAACAAAGGCTGCTTGAGCTTTCCGGAAGCTAAAAGAATAAAAAAAAAAAAAAAAAAAATCTAAGGAATGAAAAATGGGAACTCCTTACTCTGGGAATCCTTAAATTCATATAAAGATGAAATGAAACACAATCTAAACTCAAAACAAGCAATTCTTCAAAGGACAGGAAAAGTATACGCTACTATGTATCATTCACTTTAATTCCAGTTTGCATTCATCTCAAAACTCGCATTCACGGGTGATAATCATTTCCTTACTGTGTGTCCTTTATGGTCCCTTGTTCCTTCAACCTCCCTAGGGAAGCAATTTTTTTTTTCAAATTTCCTTACTGATTAAAAGAACATTTCAGAGGCCTTAAATCCATTTCTTTGTTTACAGAAGCTATAAAAACTAGTTTACAGTTGTTCCCTGTTGCCCCGGCTTTGAAGCAAGAACACTCTGGGACATCAAACTATTCCTTTGAAGAGCACAGTCTCTCAAGCAGAGCCAGACACTTTCCCAGCCACTCCCTTAAGTTCAGACAAGCAGGACACTGCAGATGGCAAGTCTCTCAAAATCAGACTATACAATGGAAAGCCTCTGAGCCAGCATCTCGCACACTGTGGGCTGGGTTTCGGGTGACAGGGGCTTCCTCACATTTTCCAAGGCCATTTTTCAGATTGAACCTGCAAGGGCCACAGAGCTGGCGATCAGCTGGAGATATGCTCCCCCACTTTGCCATTCTCTGAACTTCTCTGCCTCTGCTGTGTTGCTGTGGTACCTCCACGAGGTACCTTCTCTACAAGTCTACCACAGAAGCTGCCATCGCGGGCATTTTCTCTGCCCGCCCCACCCTCATCTCAGGCCCTAAGCGATGTTAGGAGAAAGGAAAAGATAAGTTTTAGAAGTAATTTCTTCAATCAAAGACAATCAGTCCTGCTGAGGCTCTCTGCTCCCAAGTATCTCTAGTGTCCCATAAACCTCCGTGGAGAGGAGAAAATCCTGAGGCAAAAAGACACTTAAGCAGTGCAAACTGAAAACCCACTGTTTGGGCCAAAGTCATTCCTGCTTCCGGATCCCAAAGACAGACACGGTTTTCTGTCTCTAAAGTTCCCCCAAGCAGCAATGGGCAAGGAGGATGGCTGGAGCCCCTGTTTTTAATTAGCCAGTTTCTTAAATTTCATTCTCATTTTGCTTTTTATAAAAAACATAAGCAGCACAAAGTTTGGTTTTTGTAATTGCTGCAAACCTCAAAGCTCTGCTACTTGAAATAAAGCAAATGAAGAAAATTCTGTTTTCTGACATGCAAATAGTTATTACCTCTACTGACAACAATAAAGAAAATTTAGCTCTTGTGTAACACCGTTTAGGATCAAACAGAGTCTAAAATTAAATTTGAAAGCAGGCTTGGTGGCATGTAGTCTCAGCACTGAAAAGGCTGAGGTGGGGGAGGATCTCCTGGTCCAGAAGATCCAGACCAGCAAACGTAATGCGCAAGGCCCAGCCTCAGAACACAACGATAAAAACTGAAGCAGGGCTCAGCTGGTGAAGTGCGTGTCTTAAACAGGAAGACCTGAGTTTGTTCCCCGGAACCAATGTTTAAAAGTAAAAACAAAAGAAAAATGAGTGGGAAAAAAAAAATACCTGGGCATAGTGGCACATGCTTGCAATCCAGGAAGAGGTATAAACAAGCAAATCCCCGCAGCTCACTAAAGAGCTAGCCTAGTCTTCTTAATTAAGTCCTTGGTTTGAAAGATCCTGTCTCAAAAAAATATATATATATGGAGGATTCCACCCCACATTTCCACCATGATGGACTCTACATCCTCAAGCTGGTCCCTCACGCATTTCCACCATACTGGACTCTACAACCTAAAGCTGTGGCCAACAAAACCTCGCCTCCCTTAAGTTATTGCATGCCAGGTATCTGGTCAGAGTAAAGAGAAAACTAATACAATACTATTAGACAATTTACCCAAAGCCTTAAAACTTACAAAGCCAAGAGTCAGTCCTAAAGTAAACTATGAATTTTAGACAATAAAGATGAGCTCATGTAAATTCAAAACAAGAATAACTGACATCACTTGAGCAACAATGCCTGGTGTTGTCCTCTGGTTCCATGCTCACATATGAACATGTACCTAAACACAAACACACTCAACACTGACATTCACAAAGCAAGCTGATTAGCTTCAGGATCTGCATCAGCTATATTTCCCCCATGGTTAATAGTTTAAACTGCATAAACATCCTCAGATAAGGAAAAAACTGCCAACATACTGTCATTGTCAAAATGTCCATATTTGCTCACTGTAATTAAAGACTTGCTTCTATATCTTTGGTCACATTTCCAAAGAATTCTAAAAATTAGTAATGACCCATATATAAGATTATTCACTAGCTGAGGGGCAACTAACACCAATGACCTTTAGAAAAGTTTAAATGAAGTTACCATCCAATAGACTGAATGAAGGGACACAGATACAAGGCAGTGCCCTACTAGACATCACAGATTAAGAAATAAAAAGCTCAGTGGCAGAAATGGGCATCTCTTTTGGAGTTGGCTAGTGGGTTCCCATACTTCCTCCAAAAATTACAGGCTACTGCCATTGCTGTTGGCTACCTGATGTGGGGTGTCCTTCTGTATGTGTTGTTTTTATTGGTTGATAAATAAATCTGTTTTGGCCAATAGCTTAGCAGAATAAAGTCAGGCGGGAAATATGAACAGAGACATACAGAGAGAGTAAGTGAAGCAAAAGAGACACCATGTAGCTGATGAAGGAGGAAGATACTGGAATCCTACCGGTAGGTCACAGCCTCGTGGTGATACACAAATTAATAAAAATGGGTTAATTTAATATGTAAGACCTAGCTAAAAATATGCATGAATCACTGGTCAAACAGTGCTGGAATTAATATAGTTTCTGTGTGCTTATTCAGGTCTGGACAGCCAGGAAACGAACGAGCACCCTCTACTTACAGCTACTCTCCAGAACTTGAAAAACAGAACATGAAGAAAAGAATATTTTATACTACATACATACAACTTCTGGTTTTAGAAAAGGGGATATATGTACATATAAATTTTCAGTTAAATATATTTATGTACTTTTGAACAGTTATTTTAAGTTAATAGTTATTAAGTATAGAGTATAAACATGTTATAATGTGGCATATAATATGTATATATAATATACACACACACAAATAACCTTTAAAAGAAACTGAGACCCAGTATCGGTGTGAAAACAAGGAGCAAGGAGACCAGAGACTTTGCCTCCTAAGTCCCTATAAATGCTATACCTAGTCTAAAACACATTTGAACTTTTAAGAAATAATAATATTATTGAAAATTATAAATAGATGGCAGGCATACCCATCATTAGTGATGCTTATACTTTATGGTTTATATTGTGATTGAGGATTTATACTAATGTGTGATTAATATCTCACGCCAGTATAATTTTCTCAGCTAATCCTCTAGAATTAAAGGTGAATACCCAAACCAGGTCTAGCTGCTTTTGTGTTCTGTTTAGATCTTATTTTATTTACATGAGTGTTTTGCCTGTATGTATGTATATGCACTACACAGGTGCCTACATTTGATTATGGGCTACCATATAGGTGCCTTTGAACCAAATCCAGGTCCTCTGTAAAAACCACAAGGCTTCATAACTCGTGCGCCACCTCTCCTGGCCTAATGGCTATCTAAAGACACAAAGACACTGTTCTGGTCCTCTCAGTTGCTACCCTATTGTAAGAAATATAACTCCAATTTTTGTCCGTATGTATATAGGCACGTATACCAGAGCATGCAAGAGGACAACCTGCAGGAGTGGATTCTCACCTTTCTCCATCAGTCTTCATGATTAGTGACAAGTCCTTTTATCCCTTGAGCCATCTCATTAGCCCAGGCAATATAACTCACAATGCAAGTAGATTATATACCTACAGTTTTTGGTTTTGGATTTTTTTTTTTTTTTTTTGAGACAGGGTTTTTCTGTAGCTTTTGGAGCCTATCCTGGAACTTATTGTAGATCAGTTTGGCCAAAAATTCAGAGAGATCCACCTGTCTCTGCTTCCAGAGTGCTAGGATTAAAGGTATGCTCCACCATTGCCAAACTACTTATATAGATTTTAAAACATTTTAAAACTATGCAGGATAGAACAGAGAATGAACTCCATTATTGGTACCGGATAATTGAAAAGGAGTAAGACAAAATCTATGTGGCTTACTTAAAGCCAACTACTGAGTAAGAAAGACATAAAATCTTTAGTTTCAAAATCCTCAGAGAGATTACTTAATGGATCCTAAAATGACTTCTAAAATTATTCATCTCTCTCTCTCTCTCTCTCTCACTGGGGAAGTGAAGAAATAGAGATGATACAACCCTTACTTTTTCAGAACCACTCAGACATCTATTAAGTTCAGAGTGTGTGACACACTTCAAACACAAGTAAGAACAGTATGAGAGAACAAAGCCACTCAGCTGAAAAGGCACAAGAATCTAGGCTGACTCTTGATGGACAATGAAGGTGGCACTAGAGGAAGAGGAGAAGGAACACTCACCTCATACACAGGTGAGCAGTTGCATTATAACCAAGTAGAGGGGTCATGGGGAAAAAAATCACAGCATAAATGGGTAGCCAGAGCTGGCTTGAGAAGACTAATACACTACGTTACAGGGTTTAGGATTATAGATAGAAAGATATAAAAGAAAGCCAATAATCAAGTAATACACAAAGAGGTGACCAGAGAGAACGAAACAAGATTTATAAAGAAGTGTTAAAAGAATAGAGGCAGTGAAGACTAACAGACTACAGCCCAGAGAGGCTTCCACACTGAAAGTTACAACTACTCTGAAGACATAAAAGAAAGTAAGCACCCACATTATGCCATGAGAGTAAAAATGAGAGGGGGGAAAGAGCGTGAGAATGAGCAGGGAATTCTGGGAAACTCCAGAGCCACATGAGTCAGAGCCATGGCTGCATCATCATCCAGGTTACTTTGGGAAAGTCAGTTTGAGAAACTACCACTTAAAAATGAACCAGTGCCTCTGTCCACGGTCAGCCTGGACAAACTGTGGACACCGATCAGAGAGCAGAATGCTCCCCACGAGAAACTGGAGCTGCCCCATCATTGACGTGGTGAGACTGAGTTACTACAAAGGTCTAGAGAAGGGGAGGCTCCCTTGTCACCTTGAATGCCAAATTCTTCAGCAGAAGAGCAAAGGAGAAGACTAAGTGTGGTGGGGTCCTGTATCCTGGTGACTTGAAGCCACATAAGGAGGTTCATGACATATTAACATTCTTTTCCGGAAAGCCATTTCTCCAAGCAAAGAACGGGAATTGGTTTTGGGTACTATTGTTTTGAATTGTTTTGTTTTCTTTTCTTGACAGAGATAGAGATAGGACCCAGAGCCTCAGCCATCCTAGATAAGCACGGTATCACGGAGCCACACCCCAGCTCTCGGCCCAGGTGCTCCTGCTTCAAACACAATCCTGTCTGACCACCTCGGAAAGGAGCAAGCCCCTGCTGCCTTCTGCCATTCTATTACCTTCTGTCTTGGAATTTGGCTAGACAGAACAAGTTTAAAGGATGTGCTCCCCAGGAACACACAGAAGACACATTCCTATGTCATCAAATATTTAAGAGAAACTCGCGGTATAATTTTCTAACACACATCACTGGCGCCAAGGGTTGACTACAGACAGCCAATGCAATGTAAAAACCATGTCAGCTGACTACAGACAGCCAATGCAATGTAAAAACCATGTCAGCTGACTACAGACAGCCAATGCAATGTAAAAAACGGTGTCACTGTGCAAGTTCCCTTCTTAGAATAAGTCAATTCATTATTGCAGCACAAATTCTTGATCCCAAGCAGGGAACCAGTGGATTGTGTTTCTAAAAGCTTAAACCTTTTATCAGACATGGTAGCAAGGGTACCTGGTGGAAGGAATCAGGTTGAGTATCCCATTGAGAACGTAGCTGAACTCTGCATGACCCTGAGCAACAAGTGCCACCAGCCCCTCGCAGCAGGCTGTCCGGACCACCACACTGTCACTGCAGCACTTCTCCCACAGCAAGTTCAAGGCGGCCGTCTGAAAGCAAATCAGTGATTAAAGGACGCTTGGGACAAGGAGAAACTCGCACAGAAGCACAACTGTTCAACATGTAATCATTCACAGTGGGTTAGCTTCTGTACCAAGGATGCTGCTGTGGTCACTTTGCTCCTACAAGAAACTAAAATCTGTTTTCCCAAAAGAGAATACATTTGTTTTGATGCAGTGTCTCTCTCCCCCTGGTGTCTGGCTGCACAATAAGGCTGACTGCAGGCAGAAGCATCAGGACTTAGTGAAGACTTGACTCTCACCTGCTGAGCTATAGCATGTGACTAGACCCCAACAACATCGGTGGTCTATCAGCTCACCTAAGTCCAAACATCATCGAAGCCTGGAGCTTCATGGCAATGACATTTTCAAAGGGTCCCTGCTCTTCTTCTACTATCAACCTCTATTACCTACACGCAGCTTGGCTCCACCCACACTTGTGCTGAAGCCTCTCAATTCTGAGTCAGAGGACTAGATCTGCCCACAGTAATGGCTAGCAACAAATCCTAAGAGAATTATTTTACCCAAGAAAAATACCATGACTTTTCCCCTCATACTGAGAATCGACATTCGCTAATGGAAACACCCCAGATGGGAACAGAAGTCAACAGAAATTTTGATTTTGAAAATAGAACTGTGAGCTTTTTTTACTTTCTCGGGACTCATCCCCACAAAAGAATCATTAATAAATAATAAATTCATACTAAATGTATTTTGGGTTATGTCTGTTGAGGTTTACATCCTCTTTTCTTTTTTTAATTAAAAGAAATAGTCATATTAACACAAGCATGTGATTTCATTGCTTAGAAGGTAGAGGTCAGAGTTCAAGGACATCCTTGGCTATATAGCAAATTCAAGGTCAGCCCAAAATAATAAATAATAATAATAATAATAATAATAATAATAATGGTTGGAGAGATGGCTCAGTGATTACGAGCACGTACTGCTTGCTCTTCCAAAAGATCAGAGTTCAATTCCCTAAAACCACCAGCAGGTGTCTGTAACTAGTTCCAGGCCAGAACCTCTGCACATAATTACACATAATTAAAAATAATAAAAAATTAGTGATGATAAACTCAAAATGAAGCTATTTTATTTTCTTTTGATGCAGTTTACTAGAGAGATGTGACTGGGGGCTGTGGAGATGACCTAATGGGCAAGAAGACATGACACAAGCATGACAACTATAAACTCAGCGTAGTAGGAGACAGGAGCACGGGGGACTGCCCCGCCTCTAGCCGAACTGAAACCAAAGCTCAAGGGAGCAAGGCTGAGAGCGACAGGACGGGACACCTAATTTCCTCCTACACATGCACACGCAAAGTGGGCATACCAGCACACACATGTGCATACAACACACATCAGTCCCCCCCACACACACCACCCCGACACACACACCACACCACCCACACATAATACATACACATACACCACAACACACACACAATTCCATACCACACCACACACACTACGCCACACCACAAATGCATACACATACCACATCACACACCATATACATATACATCACACCGTATCACACACCACACAGCAAATTACACAAAGAAAGGAACAATTCAAGGAACAGTCAGAGTCTGCAGCTCCCACGGACAGCAGTGCACAACACTCTGCTGCACTTCCTCTGCAGTTAATGAAAACCTCTGCAGTCTAAGACCCCACTATTACAGAACAATAGAGCTAAAAGTCAGCTACTGCAGAGAGGAAATATTTATATTCTATTTCCTCTTGTATTCAGAAGGAAATTTATTTTCACAATAGCCCAGGGTCCTAAATGCCATTATCCCATTATCAAGCCGGAAAAATAAGATAAATGGATGAATAAACCTGCCTAAGATGGTACTGCATCCTTGTGGAGGTAGGCATTCATTTATTAGTAGAAGAAGAAGCATTTAGTTAAAAGGATTTAACTTTCAATAAATCCTGGCAATTTAAGTAAAATCACTAGATCTTCTCAGAGTACATAATGTGATTACAGGCAGAACTGGGATCAGGGTTCTCAGGAAACCTGATTTACATGACTATTACAAGCACTAGATAAATGCCAATTAGTGAAACATACCACTACACTTTCTTCCAGCTATGGACAGGCATTGTAAAGACGGATGATACAAAGTGGCTAATCATCAAGAACATGAGGGGCCAGCAATGTGGTTCAACCAACAAAAGTACTTGCTGTCTATCTGCCAACCTAAGTTCAACCCAAGGACTTATAAGGTGGAAGAAGAAAGCAGGCTCTCATAAGCTGTCCTCAGACACACAGAGGCACACTAAGGCATGTATACATGTAAAAATGCACACATACATACTCCCATGTAACAAAGAGAAAGTAAGGAAAAGGAAATCAATTTATTTTTGTTGGAAAAAAAATACTTCTTATCTCTAGTTTATACATAGGCACCTGTGTTTAGCAAGTTCCTATCTAGCAAGTAAAAATACACAATGCCAACTGGTCAAAGCCCAACCGGTTTGCAACAGCACTTAGGCACTGATTCAAGTCTGGGTACTTACCTACTCTGTGCAGGGAAGCTTTCCTCCAGCTCCGACTGGCAAGTTGGCTTTCCAACTTAGAAATCACAATCAGGGCTGAGCAGAAAGCATGAGAAATCTCCCACAACCAAACACAGCCCCTGTGTTCATTTTCTCTATTGCTTAAAGACATTCTCGCAAGGGTAATTCTGTCACCTTCTCTAGCGTGCTCTCCCTCATCCTGCTGGTGTTGTTTTTCACTAATAGTGGGAAACTCCCTCCTTCACCCTTTCCATGTCTCATCCTGGAGTTAGTCACAAATGTCCAAGTTTAAAAGACTACTATAGAATAAAAACATGACAGGCCGAAGAGGAAAGGGGGCAAGGAAAGAAGGGAAAGGGAGCAGGAAATGGAAGATGTAGGGAGAGGGACAGGGACTAGGCAGAAAAGGAAAGGAGGCTGGGCAAAATCTGTAGGCAAAACCCTCAGAGTTCAAGATCGTCTCCGCAGGGAACTGAACTACAAGGGAAACAAGGTATGTGTGGCTACGCAGGCAGAAGTTTCTAAATAAAATGAAGCAAAAAGATGTCTTAGTCAGCTTCGTACTCTGTTACAGCAGCCAAAAACAACCAGGCGAGGAAGGGGTTTGTTTCAGCTTACAGCTTGCAATCCGTCACGAGGAGATATCAGAGTACAAACATAAAGCAGGAACTGAAGCAGAGTCCGTGAAGAAACACTGATCCCTGGATTACTCTCCCTGACTTGATCAGTCTGTTTTCTTATACAGCCCAGGACCACCTGCCCAGGAGCGGCATCTCCCACAGAGAGCTCAACTCTCCCACATCAATTATTAATCAAGAAAATGACCCACAGAGTAGCCTACAGGAGACTCTAATGGGTGCATTTTCTCAGTTGAGATTCCCTGTTCTCAGATGATCCTGGCTTGTGTCAATTTGACAAAAAGCTAACCAGCGGGACACACACATAAAACAAAGTTAAACACAGACCTGGTTTGTGGCTTGGTGTATCTTTTCTGAAACGCCATGTTCTTTGAGGACAGCAGCAATAAGATGACCTACAGCCTAAAAGAACAAACAAACTTAATGAACATACTCACTCAGTTCTTTCCAAAGAGTGCGTTTAAAAGCAATCAACATTGTACTCATCTGCATGTTTGTGCAAGCCAAGCTGTCAACTGGTAAGAAACAAGAGTCCCTATTGTTGTAAGCCGTGTAGAAAGCACTGGATGAGGCACTCCACATGTGTAACCCAAATCTTCAGAACAACCTCCAAAGTAGGCAATTTATCCCGTATCAGCGATAAACTAACCACACTTCATAGATGCTAAAATTGCCAACTCTCAGCTCAAATTCCTGTCACCTGATATTAATGGTAATTTGAAGTTACATAATCCATCAAACCATGAACAAAAACCCCTAGTCTTTAAAATCTTCTTGGTATCTAAATGCAGTCTGTCACGTTTCATGATGTACTTAGTGAAAACGGAGAAGAGGGCACCCTTGCTTTTGTGGATATGGCCCATACAGCCCTGAAAGTAACTCTTCCCTCCTCTTCCACCCTGTTCTTCCTCCTCTAGACCCAATCATTTTCATGTCTTCTAATGTTTTGCGTTTATTTATGTGTGCATGCTACAGCTCACATGTGGAAGAGAGAAGATAACTTACAGAAGTCATCTCTCTCCTTCCACCATGAATCTAGATCATCCCCAGGCTTAGTGCAAAGTGTCTTTTCCCACTGAGCCATCTCATGGTCCTATTTTAATTTATTTATCCCTCTTCTCATAGGCTTTAAGTCTTGATTAAGTTTGCAGTCTCACAAATCTCTAAAAATTTCCACATCCTGCTTTAATCAAAGAACCCAAAATGAAAATTAAAGTCTGGGAGAGTTGATTGCATAAGTGCATAAATGTTACCTCCCACTGCCTCAGCACCAGGTCTACCCAGTACTCGCTGCTGGCAGAAATGGGCTGGCAACAATCACAACCACTTGTGCACAGCTAGGGAAATTTTCACTACTACGGCTGGACATCCTGCACTTGGGACCACTGGCAATAGAGCTGCAAATGGCTGTCAGTTTCACAAAGTCTCTAGAAAAGCTCAAAGAACTGCATAGCACCCACTCCCTTCATGCACAAGTGCACATACGCTTCAGAAAAATGATTTAAGACCTCAGGCTTGAGTTTTGTGAAAGAAATCACTCACAAAATGACAAAATGGAGTTCAATCTGCTGTCTATTACCTCCTAGCAAAAGATAAGAAACCTGAAGACCAATCAGAAGTCTACAAACTATACTGTATATGTCACTAAATGTCTGTCCATCAGCTGAAAAGATGCAATATTATTTTATCCATCACTAAGGAATAAAAAAAGGGTGTCAGTTAATATACAGTGCTACCTATAATTTGAATTTTTGATTTTAGACTAATTAGAGAACTCTTCTAGACACATTTAGAAAATAATGGACAGGTTCACAAATATGCATGCAGTACCCACTGTGGTTTAACTGCTATTAGCAGTTGCTAGATGCCATATAATTTCCAACATGCAAAAAGGCTGTGTGTCGATCAAATGGAATATGGTTCTATCTCAAAACAGTGGTTAAGAAAGAACAGTTGGTACGTAGCTAATAAGGACAGGACACACTCATAGAAACCTAAAACCAACATGAAATGCAACAGAGACACACAAAAGCTATTGCCCACACTTAGAAAAAGGACTAAAAGAATATAAACAATGCTACATACACACTCCCAATGAGATTCTGTTTCTCTAATCTGCTTTCCTATTCAGCTTTTAGTATGAGAGATACTAGCCTAAGTAGGCTACATGGCTCTGGAACACCTACACATGGGACGCATTATGCTAACTTGCCTTTATTTCCATAACAGGACTGAAACAGACAATCTACAGTACATAGAACATACACACTTTTTGCTTCATTTAACAGTAATACATGTTAGCATTTCCTTTTTATTCATGCTAGTGAAAATTGTCCAGGTACAGAAAAATGGAAACTGTGGACAGCATCTTCCTCGTCTTCTTCGGGGAAGGGTCTGTGTTGCACAGAGCAGGATATGACTCCAACCCTGCCAGGTAGAAGGGAATCTTGCATAAGGAGTGTTCTACTCCTCATGGAAGGGTTCCCCACTTCCCAGCTAAGTCAATTCCCACAGCAGGCATCTCCAAAGGCAGCCGCTGAAAACATCCAAATGCTGTCCAAACGTTAAAAGTCTTCAGACTGACTTTTGCTGGCTGTTTAGCTTTACACATGAGAGGAGACGGTAAGCTTTTACAGCACCTGGATGAACCAAACTGCTTCTACTCAGTCAGCAGCTAACCAGAAAAACCATCATCACTTTAACCACTTGTCTTAATTATTGAAAAGCTCTGTAAATTAAATTATCCCAATTTCCCATCTCAGCAGATATATATTGCATTAATCCAGAATGCTTTAAATATTGAATATCATTATTATGATATCTAGTATTCTTAATAGCTGTAGAGAGGTAGAATATATCTTTTTAAATATTAATTCTTCACATTCTGAGGAGATATATAAAACCATCTACCTCTGTTCCCAATTATTAATCATGAGCAAAAAGTAACCATATTCAGAAAACTGAAGATTATGTTATTTCTAAGGGGAAAACATGAAATAAATAAAAGTTGAAACTGAACAATTTTAAATGTTAGTTTTTCTAATTCAGATATATTTATTATCCTATACAAAAGTTGCTTACTAAAATAAGTCATGAGTAGAAGAAAATACTTCATGCAAAAATACAAAGTTTAATTTACAGTCCACCAAAAGGGTTCATTTGTTACCATGTAGTAAAAAATAAATAAAAATTACCTGTGACTGGATAAGAGAATTTGGAAAATCAAACCTTTTCCTGATGTCATCTGACATTTTTGCTTCTCCCACATGTACATAAGAAGTTTCTGTAATCAGAAAAAAAAAAGATTTATTAACCCTCTAATTGCTCTGTAGTTCTAACCAATTATTCCTCTAATAGTACGAAAGTGATTTTAAAAGACGAAACTGGAAATAAAACATGAACCCCTGCAGGTTCTTCTTAGCATAACTTTTGCTGTTATAACACCATAGCACTCAAAACTATCATTGATAAATAAGCTAAAAATGCCCAACAACTCTTAGTGTTTTCCCACAAGTTAATCTCAAAATAGATTAATTCATATAAATGAACCTTTAAAAAGTAATTATATTTTAATCCCAAAGCGCAGCCACATACTTAAAATAAAAGCTAATCCTTTTATGAATCAAAACTTACAAGAGAAGGCTAAAAAGAAGGCTCTGTGGTTAAGAGCACTTGCTTTCCACACAAAGAACTGGGGTTCAACTCCCAGCACCCAACATGGCAGTGCCAAGCACAAGGTACACAATACACACACTTAGGCACACATGCATTCATGTAAAATAAAATATAAATAAACCTTTCAAGGGAGAGTCAAACTGTTGCAGAATTGTTTCAGCTTACACCTCCCTTTGATACAAGCTTTCATCTCAGCAAGAAGCCAACTGCAGCTGAGCTTCCGGAAGTTCACCTATGACCTCAAACCCTGCACATGGAAACAAACTACTTCTGTGTTAAAAGAATAAGCAAGAAAACAGCACCAATGTTTAATGTTTACAGCAAACTTCTCAATTCTACTGCTCTCAAATAGAGAAGGAGGAGAGAGAAAAGGACACAGAACAAGAGGATTTCATAAGGAACCCAACTGATCCAACTCCCATGCAGCACTGATACCTTGCAATTATATTCCTTGAAGTACCGGATGCTTTAATCCCATGGTCATTACAGCGCTGTGTAAAAACTGTCAATACACTAGATGCTCTGTTTTGGATATGCCCCAAGGATTCATGTTTTGAAATTTAACTGCAATTGTGGGCTCTTCAGAGGGTGAGAAATCAGCTAAAATAAGGTGCTTGGAGGTGGGGTAAGTTTGAGTGATTAGGGTTAATAAAGTCATGAGGCACAGCCTTCTTTATCAAATTCTGTGGCTTTGTAAGAAAAAAGTGAGACTCACGCACATTCCTCATCTCTCGCCATCAGGTTCCTGAGCAGCTTTTTCACACCTCCCAAGGTTAAACTCCCTGGGAGTAATTTATGGCTCTTTTATTCAATACCTATGTCCAACTTTACTTCCTTGAATCTAACATTTCATGGCACCAACACAAATGCTCAAAAATTATAAACTTGTCGCATGACTAAACCTACTCATTGCCTTAAGCGAATCACTATCCCTTCACTTTCCCAATTGTGTCGGTTACAATCTTCATAAAACTTCTTGTAGTTTCACAGCATATCATAACAAAATTCTTTAAGTGGATCCTTGGGAAGCCCAGGAAAGGGAGATGGGGCAGGGGGAACTGGGGGGTCTGTGAAGACACAGATTCACATATTAAGGATTGTTTAGCATATATTTAAGTTATTTAGCTTATCAGGATTACTTAGCTATCATATATCTAGGCAGTATTCTAGATGCCTAGGCTACAAAGTAATTAAAACAGACAAACGTATCTTTGGAACTTAGCATCTATCTAAGAGGCAAAAAATATTTTTTTCTTAGAAATGTAGGTCAGGCCTCGAGGTGCTCAGCCATTAAGAGCTGCATCCTGCTCTTACAACAGACCTGTGTTCAGTTCACAGTGCCCATGTTAGGTGGCTCGCCACTGCTTGTGCTCCAGCTCCAGGGGATCTGACACCTTTCTGGCCTCTGCAGTACCTGTACATACCCATATATAGATATACACACATACACATAATTAAAAATAAAATGAATCTTAAAAAAGAAAGAAGCGATCATGGCTACATTGTAATACCATCTTATTTTGAAATGCAGGTATTAAGACAGCCATAGTTTGTTAACTACTAGTGTACATGATATGCTTCAATTAACTTGACAATTTTCTGGACACATTGGTAAAACTAATATCCAAATTTGGCTCTATGCCAAGTGAATTATCTACCTCTTTTACAGTTTATAAGATGAAACTAAAGAAAGCAAAGGTTTTCACATCCATAAAGCAATTTTTCATATTTTTGTTCCATATATGAGCTGCAAAAGATGTAAAATGAAATATTCTCAGAAACAAGGGAAGTTTTATATTACTCCTTTAAAAAGAAGTAATATAAAAACAAACCTTGGGCAAAACCATAGCTATTAAATTAACATTTAATTCAGCAAGGGTCTCAGCTACAGTTTTCTGATCATCACTATTACTCACAGAAGACAGACTAGAGTGTCCAGAGAAGCAGATAGCAAATGATATGACAATGGACTTCCTCAAATATCAGCAAAGAAGAAAAGAAGAAAACGTGAGGTAAGCACTCGGGTCAGGGTGCAGAAACTAAAATGCCTGTGCCAGATGAGTTAGGCTAATCGGTCGAGGTTGAGCCACCCAAAAAAATGACTTTGCCATTAGGAAGTAGGGCACTGAGAGCAGAATGTTGTTTTAGCCAAAATCACCGAAGTACAGATGTCAAATGCCTCCATTTTAAAGATTTCAGTGTGATGCTGTATAGAGAAGAAGCACATTTTTAAATCCATACTGACTTTGTCTTTTCTAGCAAAATGGCCACTAGGCATTCTGAAAACCACCATCCTATGAGTGGCTATGCTAAGGCTAAAAACTGCAAGAATCTTTCATCTACTGAAGATTTATACTTCAGGGTTAATCACAATCATTTGACTTTGCAAGATATAAAAACATGTTCTCTTACGGAATTTCAAAAAAGAATACAAGTGCTTGCCCCAGCATTGTATAGCATGTGTCCTTTATTTTTAATCTCCACTTCCTTTGGACATTTGACACAGTAAAGAAAAATAATTATATATTGCTTCCTATCATGACATTCCTACTAAAAGGAAGCCAGTCACAATATAAACCATAAATCACACACTACAAAGAGAATCTGATTTAAAAGATTCATATCCAATCTGCCATGCTTTTTCTTGGCCATCTAAATCTAACTCAGAAAGAGAATTTTTAATGAGGTCTTTTAACTCCCCATGAATCAAAGGATTTGTTTAATATAGGCAATTATCATATTATCTCCTAAGGTATTCAGTCCCATACATATATTTCCAAGAAAATAAATCAATCAGCTGTACTCTAGAATAAAAGAGAGGCACAGAGATGAAACACTAAGCTTTTGACCTTCCCTCCCAACTTCTCCAGGACTGGAAAATACCATATATTACACAAAAATACTTATGTCACACTTCAAATAAAAGGCACAATCTGAAAAATAAATTGGAAAAATAAATTAATCATATTCAAACGTGCTATGAAAACCTAGGAGAGGGAATGGCTGATTATGAAGGGAACTTGGAGGGTGGAGGGGTTATGGGGTCAGAGGATCACAAAGACAGACATTTGACTAAGTATTCTTGACTACTAAATCTCTATGCAGGAAGGACTCAATCTAGGTAGAGATTGGGCTAAAGAGAGTAGCTTCTTAAAGCTATTTTCCATAAGTAATGTGGTCACCAAATTGATAAATTAATTTATCACATTAATCAGACCTTATTCTAAAGATTCAAAATCTAGGACTTGTTTTCTAAATAGCACTTTATCGGCTACCACAATTATCAGCTAGGGCACTTTAGTTTCTTCCTACCACAAGTTCAGCTGGGGACACCTCTACCTGAGGATGTTAAACACACACGATATTCCTCCTCACCTTCAGAGAGTATGTTCCAACATCCTGATGGGTGCCTGAAATTTAAGACAACACCAGATCCCATCTCCAAGCACTGTGATGCTGCATTATCCCATCTGATGACTGAAAAGGATGCTGTGGGAAGAAAGGGCAAGTGGAGGATACCGTGCGCACCCCCCACCCCAGGACAGACTAGGCTGGGTGAGATTTCACTGTGCTGTGCAGAATAGGATACGGTTTAAGATTTACATTTATTTCTGGATTTTCTATTTAGTATTTTCACACCACAGCTGACCAAGAGCTGAAAGCACAGAAAGTGAAACCACAGATTCCGAGAGGCAATGGCTGTATTTAGGAAATTATTTTCTCTTTTATTACTTTTGTTTGGACGAAAAGCTAGTGAATCTATCTATAGATTTTAGTTGGGCTTGTGTGTGGTTTTTTATGGTGAAGCACTTCCAGCTTGCATCTGGCCCTTCGTTCCAACCTCAGTGCTGAAACAAAGTCATCAAGACTCTTCTAGCGGACTGGCTCTACCCTTCAAAATTGGAGTGGGGTGGCTAGGCAAGTCTGTACTTCTCAAAGGACTTAACCTGCTCTGTTCACCAATATCTGTATCTTCCTGACATTTCTGCCTAGACCCAAATATTTCTATACATCCTCCCTGAGGGCTGGCGGCAGGCCCTACTCCACTCCCAGCACTGAATTCTGACACCTTTAGAAACTCAAGCTTAGCCTCGGCTCTTCTTTCAAAGCTTTAAATGCTGACTGTCATCTACATTCCCAAGTTAAGAGAACAACACACTTAAAAACCTAAGTATGATTCCTAAAGACAGAAACTGATCATCCAAAGCCAATGGCATGCTTTTACCTTTAAGAGCAAACTCAACAATCAGTAACTTTTAATCACCGTGTTCATTAAAACAAATCTAAAAGTATGTGAGCTAACAATAGTAAATATACATATATATATATGGAGACATGGTCTTTTATAGTGAAGACTGCTCACTATGAAACCAAGGATGACCCTGATCTTCTGATCTATCAAGTCCTCAGATTACAGGTAATACTGTAATACACATAACTGATTTTATGTGGCGTTGGGGCTCAAACTGAGCATTTCATGAATGCTAGGTAAGTGAGCTATCTCTTCAGCCGTAGTAAATACTTTGCTAGGAATTTCAAACTCAGGCTGAAGGAGAAGACCAAGCAGTGTCACAGAGCCCTTTGCTCAATATAGTACCTAGAGAAGACAGGAACTATAATTTGGGGAAAAACAAAAACACCAGTCATCTCAACCCCTAACCTTTTGGGCTTACAAAACTGTAATCTGATTAGTTTCATTTTCCCCTAGAGTCAAATCTGGTAGGTTAGAGTCTGAGTAATGTACCACGTCCCAATGGAGCCTGCTTTCTCCACACACATGGTTTCCTGCGAGCTTTGGTGACAATCCAAGTCAGATTATATGCATAAAAACAATAACCTAGGGTACTGCATTAAGGACAAATTGAAAGGGTAGGCATGTGACACAGTACTAGAAGCCAGTTCTTAGTTGGAAAATCAAAGTTCAAGGCCAGCCTCCACTACTTGGTGAGTTTGAGGTCAGCCTGAGCTAAACCCTATAAAAGAAAGGAAGGAAGGGAGAAAGGAAGGAAAGGAAGGCTGGAAAGCAGGGGGGGGGGGTTGTGTTGAAGAAGTTTGGACCCCTGAATGGCAGCTTAGTACAGACGTGCTGTTCTAATGGCTAGCCTGTCAACTTAACACAAAAACTAGAGTCATGGGAAGAGGGACTCTCAATTAAGAAAATATCTCCTAAGAATGAACTGTAGGCAAGTCTGCAGAGCATTTTCTTAGTGACTGATGTGGGTCAGCCCACTGTGAGTGGTGATACCCCTGTGCTGGTGGTCCTGGGGTCAAAGAAAACAGGCTAAGCCGGCCATAGGGAGCAAGCCAGTGAGCAGCTCCCGTCCCTGCCCTCTGCATCAGCTCCTGCCTCCAGGTTCCTGCCCTGTTTGAGTTCCCACTCTGACCTCCTTCAATGATGAACTGTGATATGGAAGCAAGCTGCTTATGGTCATAGTGTTTTATTAGAGCAATAGAAGCCTTAAGATCCTTGCATACCTGGAACCCCAATTATTACACAAGAAAGAAATTTCTGCCTTCTTTGAATGACTACATTTGAGATCTCCTTGCTGCAGCAAACAGCATTTCCGAAACTAGCAAAATGGACATGCTATCACCTTACCGCCCTCCTATACTTCCCTAACCCCTACAGGCTCCGAGCCACCCCCACTCCTGACTGGAGAAATAAAGAATGGGAAAGGCAAAAGTGGGAAGCAGCTGGAGTCCGGGCACATCTACGTAATCAATCCCAGCTACTCCGGAAGCTGAAGCTGAAGCACAAGAATGGAGTTCAGTGCTGTCAACCTTGGGAATATGAGATACACACACACACACACACACACACACACACACACACGCTACCATCCCTACTCCCTCCACCACCCTTCACTCCCAAGCAAAGGTTAAATTTCCAAAAGAGAAGCTCACTATGGCAAGAGTTGGGGTGAGACGAGAAATGCTACAAACTTTCCAATCAGCATTCAATCCACTAGACCATCCATAACAACCATGGAGCTACTCAGCCTTAAATATGTTAGCCTACACTTCAAGTCCTGAATAAATGGTGGCTATGAGTTGACTGTGATGATCTCCGTGGTTGCAACTTCCCTAAGTGCATCAAATACAATCAAACCGATCTTTACTGTTTACTTTCTTCTAAGTTATCCCCACAGATTTTTAAATGGAAACCTAAAATAAGATCAAAGACAGGAAATTGGAACTGACTGCTGCCCAGGAGAATAAGTCACTGAAATAAGAAACAAAATCACTGACTGAATAATGCTCAACCTGTTACAGTACTTTCTCCAGTCTTGAATTTAAATACCATATTGCACATTTACATGTTAAATGCTTAAGAGAATACAGATAAAAAAAAAAAAAAGGTTGCTTCTTAAAAATCTAAGGTCTTGTCCCAGGAATACAATTTTTTATAGTAGTCAATCTAAATCCTCAAAGAAAGCATTTTTTCCAAATGGTAACATGTTTCCTTTAACAAAGAATGATTATTCAAAATGCTCAGTATGAAACATTTTTAAACATTTTTATGTTCATACAAAGATTCATAAAATCTTTACAATGCAGGAGGCTACGGCAGGAGGATCTTGAGTTCAAGGTCAGCCAGGGTTACACAGTGAGATCCTGTCTCAAAATAAACATAATAGCACTAATAGGGGTTGGAGAGACAGCTCAGCAGTTGAGAACACTTGCTGCCTTTGCAGAAGACCAGAGTTCAATTCATAGCACCACACTGAAGAAGAGGCAAAGACCAGCCTAACTAGTCTGGTTTCAAAATATGCATGTTAAAAAACCTGGAAACTACTTGGAGTCCACAGTGGGAGCAAGGACTGTCCCTCACTTTGGCTGGCTTTTGGGAACCTATTCCTCATCCTGGGTTGCCTTGCCCAGCTTCATACAAGAGCAGCTTACTCCTACCTCAACTTGACAGGCCTGCTTCCTAGATACCCATGAGAGGCCTGTCCCTCTCTGAACAAAAACAGAGGAGGAGTGGATGGGGGTGAAAAAAGGTGGAAGGAGGGGATGGGAGGAGAGGAAGGAGGTGAAACTGCAGTCAGGATGTAGAATAAATGAATAAATTTAATTAATTTTAAAAAATAAAAAGTAAAAACTTGGAAACCGAATGTGGGTATGGCTTTTGGAGGTTTGCTCACCTGCATTTCCTAATTTTCCACAAAAAAAAAAAAAAAAAAAAAAAAAAACCACACATTTTGTGATGTTTGGTGGGGATTTGTTTGTTTAGAGAGATTTTCAGTCTCCTGGGCTAGCCTGGAACTTTTGAACCCAAGAGACTCTCCTGTCTTAGCCTCCAGAATAGCCAAGTTACAAATACAAAAATCTTATTCACATCTTACATAGTCTAAGAAGTCGGGAATATAACTGCAGACAGTGATGTGTACCTTTCATCTAACCACCCAGGAGGCAGGGACACAGATGTCTGGGAGAGGGGAGCCAGCCTGGTCTACAAGAGTGAATTCCAGGACAACCAAAGCTACATAGTGAGAGTTTGTCTCAAGGGGACGGGGGCAAAAGGAATACAGACATGGTGTTATACACCAGTAACCCCTTAATTACATTAGTAAGCACTTAGAAGGTAGAAGTGGGAAGATCCGGAGTTCAAGGTCATCCTCAGCTACATACTGAGTTCTGGAACAGCCTGGGCTACAAGATACCTAGTCTCAAAAAAAAAAAAAAAAAAAGCCAAAATAACCACACATAAACTATATTATTTAAATCACTTCTTGGCCAATCACTTAAGCGTACTGCTGGCTTACTCTTCTTATACCTTAAATTACCCATTTCTATTATTTTATATTTTACCACAATGGTCATGGCCTACTGGCAAGGTTCCAACTGGCAGCTAACATCTTTCTCTTCTGGCAGCTCCATGGCTCCCCATGACTCCGCCTTCTTTCTCCCAGCATTCAGTTTAGTTCCCCCCTACCCCCCACCCCCGCCTAGCTCTATTCTACCTTATCACAGGCCAAAGCAGTTTCTTTATTCATTAATCAATAAAAACAACACATATACAGAAGGCCTTCCCACACCAAGACCTGATGTTATACCCAGCTAATGACAACACTAAGGAGGCAAAGGCAGAAGAATCTCCCTGAGTTCAGGGCCAGCCTGGTCCACACAGTGAGTTCCAGGCTAGGCAGAGCAACATATTGAGACCCTGTCTCAGTAAGGAGAGGAGTGAATGAGAAGAAATGATTGAGAATAATGTTCTGATAACTAAATCACTTTAAGTATTAAAATCTATCATTAAAGGATTCATAGGATGTGAGCAGCAAAAACTAAGAGAAAAACTAAAGATGGAAGATTTTGCTTACCACTTCTACCTATGCTTATGCACAAGTAATATTGAAAATGGCCAGTTTATTTTAAGCAGATATATTTAATTAATTTTGAGACTATTTTAAAACTTACTCATTTTCAAAGAAAAACATAGCCAGAGTAATTTTTCAGTCTCTTGGTTATTTCTCACATCAAAATAAGGCCTTACTCTTGGAAAGAATCCTGTAGACCAATTACAGGCTTAAAAGCAATATTTTTTCTTGATTGCTACAAAGTGACCAATCAAACTCATTTGTTATTTCTCATAAAATTAAATTACTAAATTCATGCAGAATAGAAAAGTTATAGCTTAGTGGTTTTAACTGGCATACTTGGTTTGACTAAAAGCAGAAGACCAAATCAAAAACAGAATTGTACAGCAAATTTCTCTATTATTACCATGACCAATGTAGCCCCAAATGGACCCAGAGAAGATCCCACTAGTGCAGACTAAGTGACAACAATCACAAAAGGAAGTAATCACAGACAGAGCTGTCCTGTGGGGCTGGAAAGACAGCTTAGTGTTCAAGAGCACCTGCTTGTCCCAGCACATCAGAAGGCTCACAACTACCTATGGCTCCAGTAGGTTCCCACTGCATTTAAAATAGAACCCAATGCCTTACCATAACCCAAAGGCCTAATGTGACTCAGTCTCCTCAGAGAACTTCAGCCCCACTGACCTTCCTTCAGCTTGCTCCTTCAAGCCCTCCAATACTTTCTGTGTCTAGGGCTGGACCTCTCATTCCCAACCATTCTTGCCCTTGCTTCTTCTCCTTTCCACTCCCCTGAGCCTCCCCTACCCTGCTATAGCACTCAACCTCAAAATTCCTCACTGTATTGTTGATCATGTGAGTTAAAAGTTAACTAGAATCTGAATAGGAATCTTGGGTTCTTTTTAACTTTGGGGCTCTGATTTTTTTGTTTGTTTGGTTGGGGGAGTTGTTGTATTGTGGTTGTTGTTATTGGTTGGTTTGAGGTTTTTCTTTTGGGGTTTTGTTTTGTTTTCTCTCTCTCTTTTGTTTTCTCTCTCTCTCTCTCTCTCTCTCTCTCTCTCTCTCTCTCTTCAAGACAGGTTTCTCTGTAGCTTTGGAGCCTGTTCTGAAACTAGCTCTTGTAGACCAGGCGGGCCTCGAACTCAGAGATCCGCCTGCCTCTGCCTCCCGAGTGCTGGGATTAAAGGCGTGCACCACCACCGCCCAGCTTGTTTTGTTTTTTGACAAGACAGCACCATGTAGCCCCAAAAGCCTAGAACAGGCTGGCCCTCACCTAATTTTTCACAGCTTTTAACCATAATCTCAAGTCAATGATACTTCTTTCTACTTCTCCACCCTACTGCACCCACCACCAGTTCAGTGAAATGCAGACCCTTGAAAGCAGGAACATCTGTTTTTAACGGCTAGAGCCCCGATACAGCCCGTTCATAGTCGTAGAGACTCGCTAGGCAAATAAAGAGGCCATCAGAGAACCTAGAAATCATGTTCGACTTAACAGCTCCAAAAACACTTGGAGTAAGATCCCAGGAGCCGTTTACATTGGTTTAAGGGATTTGCCTGTGGTCATATGGCACTATTTACAAGCAGAATTATTGAAAACTACCATGTGGCAAACAAGCACTGCAGCAGCTCTGCAAGGATCCTCTCACAAGGAACGAGCACCCCACCTTTGGAACACTATTATCTTCATGTCCGTGTGAAAAAGCAAGTGAGGCAGGGATGTTGTCTGTGTACAGAAGCAGAGTACAGACTACTATTTTGGCTATTTTGTTGCTGCTGCTTTGATGAACAACATCACCAGAATCAACGTGGGGGAGGAAAGAGCTTACGTGGCTTACGGGTTACAGCCCATCCTGAAGGGAAGCCAAGGAAGACAGCTGCTTATTGCCCTGTTCCTAACTTGCTCAACTAGCTTTCTGATGCAGCCCAGGCTCAACTGTGCGGGTATGGCACTGCCCACAGTGAGCTGAGCCCTCCAACACCCATTAGCAATCAAGAAAATGTCCTGCAGACTTGTCCTCGGGGCAATCTAACGGAGCTAACTCCCTAATGGAGGTTCCTTCTTCCCAGGTATGTCACGTTGATAACCAAGATTAGTCATAACATACTCAGCGTCTGTCTCCAAATCTCATGTTTAACCACTTGTATTAGTTACTTTTCTATGACTGTGATAAAGGACCAGGACAAAGACAACTCATTAAAGAAAGTGTTTAATTGAGCTTACAGTTCCAGCTCTAGAGCAAATAGTGTCAAAGTGAAGACAGGAGCAGCAGAGAGCTCACATCTTGAACCTAAAGCAGAAGGAAGAGAGCGCAGGCCTTGAAACCTCAAGTTTATCCTTAGTGACACACTTCCTCCAATGAGGTCACAGCTCCTGGTCCTTTCCAAAAGTTCTACCTGCTGGTGACCAAGCATTCAAACACAGGCGTCTACGGGGTCATTCTTTTTCACACCACCACTTCTCTATCAAGCATAGTTGGCAGTAAGTTTCTGGAAACTTAAGATAATGCATTGAAGTCTTTCACTCAAAGTCAAACACATAAAACCCTTTTTGGAATGCTGGCTAGTGCTATTCTTAGCCTGATTCTATTTGTTATATTATTTCAGGAATGAAGGAAATCTGTGAAGAAAAACTAGGTTTGTATATAGAGTATCAAATTCCCAGAGCTGCAAATGCAAATCGCTGTCGTTGAATGCAGTGAAAGCCTAAAAACACGGAAACAAGGCTAATGTGTAACAGCTACATATGAAGGGAGCCCAAAGCACAGAACATATAAGCTCTGACTCCATGCTTCACTAATGTGGCACTATCGCCAAACAACACATCTACCACATTTGTATATTTGACTTCCAGACTTCACTTCACCTAAACGAACAGCTATCAAAGGATAAAGACTAGACACTTTCATCACAAGAATTAGCCAATGAAAAGTCACCGGTAGCAACATTTTCGTGTGTGTGGATGTCTGTGTTTGGGGGGGGGGGGGTTCTTTGAGGGTGTTTTTGTTTGTTGGGTTAGAGTTTTGTTTGCTTTTTGTTTTTCTTGAGACAAGGACTATGTAGCCTTGGCTGACCTGGAACTCAGTATACAGACCAGGCTGGCCTATTACCCTGAGCCCCCACCTGTCTCTACCTCTGTGTACTGGGATTAAAGGTGTACACCAGCACACCCAGCCCATTTTCTTTAATAAGAACATTATTATTGGGCTGGAGAGATGGCTCAGCAGTTAAGAGCATTACCTGCTCTTCAAAGGGTCCTGAGTTCAATTCCCAGCAACCACATGGTGGCTCGCAACCATCTGTAAATGAGGTCTGGTGCCCACTTCTGGCCTGTAGGCATACACGTAGACAGAATATTGTATACATAATAAATAAATAAATAAATAAATAAATAAATAAATAAATAAATAAATACATTATTATTGAAATAGGGGAGAGCAACTAAGCCCCTAAGTGCTTACTCAGACACTACCACACTGAAATAGCACCACTTCTGTTAAGGACACCATGTGACAGTTCAAAGCACGGCTCGATTAAACAGGGAAATATGTGGACAGATGAGTTTGCATACATAAACTCGGGGTTTGCAATAACAGTGGAGTGTTCAGGAAGAAACAAATGCCCAAAGCACAATGATCTAGAGCAGTGGTTCTAAACCTATGGGTCGAGACCCCTTTAAATTAAGTGACCCTTTCATAGGGGTTGCCTCAGACCTTCGGAAAACAGAGGGGTTTTTTCCCCCCATTACAGTTCATGACAGAAGCAAAGTTAACAGTTATGAAGTAGCAACAAAAGTAATTTCATGGTTGGGAATAACCATAACATGAAGAACTGTATTAAAAAGCTGCAGAATTATGAAGGTTGAGAGTCACTGATCGAGAGGAAGCTACTGCATATTCTTTCTCAGTTCCTGTAGCTACCTCAGGGCTTACACTACAACTTGACGCTGTATTCCAGGCAAAGAGAATACGCGTATATGGTGTAGAGGGAACACACTGGGAAGTTGTCTTAATGTTCCTTCCTGCTCAAGACCTGGAGGACTTCTCACTGTGAAGCGGTCATTCTCATCTGTGCAGTAGCTGCATGTGATCAGACCCTGTGTGAGGAAGTGGACCAAACACAAACAGCTCCTCTCTCCCGAAAGCTACTAAATAATTACGCTGCACGTTTGGGTCTCAAGTTTCTGCATCTTATTCACCATTACAGGGCTGCAATATAAGCAGCTGATTAATGTCTGTTGAATTACCATATTTAATACAGTATCTGATATAAAATAAGGTCAAAAACTATTAGAATCAGGAACAGCTGACCAAAGCACAGAGTGGAAAAATAAGAGAATTTACATCTTTAATATTTACTTTTTGTGTGTGTGCATGTGCATGTTTGCATGCACACGTGTGTACACAGCAGTGTTTCACAGCAGTCAAAAAATGACATCAGGTGTCCTCCTCCATCACTCTCTGCCTGTTTCTCTGAGACAGAGTCTCTCCTTGAACCCAGCACTCAAGCCTTACATAGTCTAGAAGCCAGTAAATCCCAGTTGCCTGGCTCAGTGTTGGGGTTACAGATGTTTGTGTGGGAAGCTCAGCATGCAATATGGGTGCTGGGACTCAAGCTGCAGCCCTCATGATGGTGGGACAAGCACTCTCAACCATGTGGTCCCTCTCCAGTTCAGAGAATTACCTCTTTCTCGCTAATTAAGACTCAAAAGCAAAAACTAAAACAAGTGACAGGAAACAGAAGAAAACAATAAATTTTCAAATAACTTTATTTTCACATTAATATAACATGTGAATTCAGCTGCCAACATGTTTAAGGTTGGTAAATAATTGGCTCACTTACCCCTTATTGGAAGCTCTTCTTTTAGTTAAGGAAATTACTGCTGTATAGGTTGTACAAAGGTAAACTTTAGCAAAACCTAAGCTCAAATAAACAAAATTCTGGGATGTTATTAAATACGCTGTTTTTCATTTGGGTATGCTTTTTAAAAATTCAAAACACATGCAAAAGCTCAGAAGCTTCCTTCACTGTTTGCAGCTGACCATGATGGGGATGGAAAATGAGTCTGTTCCATGAATGCATCCTAGGTTTTACATGAACGCTGCAGTTGACAGCTATCATTTATCACGGCCAAGCTCTTAATCCGCTCTACATCACAACCCTTTCAAAGCACACAGCAGTGTTCGCTGTACTTCCCACCGGGGTAAAAGGCATTTTAAACATATAATTACCCAAAGCAGTAACACTAATCTTTTCTAAAAACAGCTACCAGATTTCTTGGTAGGATTCTTGATAACCTGATACATGACTAACCTTCTGTGTCGTTCTGGAAAGGAAATCATGAGTAAATAGTTCTGCATCAAAAGAGATAACAAACAGCATCAAGAATCAGAAGATGAGCCTGGAAGGAAATGCTTACATCCAACTTGTAAAGGACAGATTGCTGAATACCTATGGGTGAAGTTAACTTAGGTTGGATCCCGTTTTAGGGTTTGGCTTAGTATTTTGTGTTTGCTTGTCTCTCTGGCACTGGGGTGAACCTAGGGTCTCCAACATGCAATGCATTCTTGAGGATGGTCCTGCTCTATAAAATGGTCCTGTGGAGCTCCCAGAGGGATGCTCCTAGTGTGATGATGAATGAAAAAGATGCTCCTCCACCTCACCCTGTCCTGCCTCCAGCGAGCCAGGTTAGCTGACTCATCCCTGGTGATCAAAGGAATGATGTCCTCAAAGCCTCACATCCTTCTGAAGTGGGGAGAAGGGGTGTGCTATTGTTTGTGGGTGTTTTTGTTTTGTTTTGTTTTGTTTTGTGTTTTTTGAGACAGGGTCTCGCCATTTAACCCTAGCTGGCTTACGTAGACAGGCTGGCCTGTAAGGCTGGCCTGCCTCTGCCTCCCAAATGCTGGGATTAAAGTCATATGCCACCATGCCCTGTTCTCAGATTGTTTTCAAACAGATGTTACAAAATAATACACAGCTGCTTACAAGAATTTAATTTCGCCGGGCGGTGGTGGCGCACGCCTTTAATCCCAGCACTCGGGAGGCAGAGGCAGGCGGATCTCTGTGAGTTCGAGACCAGCCTGGTCTACAAGAGCTTTAAGCCAATGCACTATTTTAACATATATAGTCTTAATGGAACGTTTTAGCCTGTTAGAAGTGAAAGACTAACCAGATGAGTACTAGATGAAAGCCCAGCAGGCCAAAACTAACCACTCTGGGAGAGTTAGCTTTCTCCTAGCCGCTCCCAAGGGCTGAGCGTGGACCCCGAGTCCCAGGAAAGCTGGACGCAAAGGTCTAGAGAGATGGTTCAGTGATTTAGAGTACATAGGGCTCTTACAGAGAAATCTGCCCAACTGGGTCTGTGTTGGGCAGCTCACAACTACCTGTAATGCCAGACCCAGGGGATCTACACTTTTTATGATTTCTCTGGCACCTGCACTTGTGTGCACAGACCCCAAAACAGACACACACGTACTTTTCTTTATTGAGACAGGGTTTCTCTGTGACAGTCTTAGCTGTTCTGGAACTTACTCTATAGAACAGGCTGGCATCAAACTCACAGAGATCCACCTGTCTCTGCCTCCTGAGTGCTGGGATTAAAGGTGTGTGTCACCGTGGCCCAGCTATACATATACTTTTTTAAATAATGGAAATAAATCCTTTTAAAAGGCAGGAGGAAAAGAAAAAGCTCGACACAGCTGAAGCACCTAATCCCAGAGCAAGATTACCCAAACCTTGAGAGCAGGAGACAGGACACTCGTCCACTCACAGGTCAGCTGGCATGGCATTCACAGCAGTCTCAGTGAGAGACTCTCTCCATCAAGGTGGACGAGGACTGTCACCTAAGGCTAGCCTCTGAAACACACACACACACATATCATACATACATACATGTGAAAGAAATGCTTACAACAGAATAAAAAAAGAGAGAAAAGAAAAAGAACAAAGTAAACAAACAGGTTATCTCTGGTAAGAGCATGATAGGTGATATTATGATAATATTCTATTACGTTTGTCATTATCTTTGCTATGTTAATTTTTTCTTACAATAGGCATATATTATTTTTTTAATTACAATGGAGTTATTAATTATATTCAAATAAAGGCATAAGATAAATTATTTTACTCTCAATAAAAATCACTGGAAGCCATGGTCTTTTATCACCTACCTAAAAGGCAGTTTCATCATAGCACCAAGGTTAAAAAAAAGTCTCATTTGATCCAATTATGCCTCTTATTAAGTACTATGTAATGAGAAAGTCACACCTATGAGTTATTAGAAGCTGTAACAGTCCTGCACAACTCCAAACAAGTAATCTAATGGAATTACACTTGGTTCTAAACTGTTTGTCAGGAAATTCATCATCTGCCTCTGAAGAAAAATTGTCTTCCTCCAGTGTGCTCAACATTCTCTAGTCATTTAATCAGTAGAGGGTACAAAATTTTAGTTGGCAAAACTGCAGCAGGAAGATTTCGTTTATACAAATTTTCTAATATACATACAACATAGTATCTGCAAAGGCAAAGTTGCTGCCATTGGTAGGTAAGAACAAGGACAGTCTTCACATATGTTAGCATCTGTTAAAGAATAAAGAAAGTCTTTTGGGAACTGAAAGGTGGCTCAGTAGTTGTGAGAGTTTACTGTTCTCTAGAGAACCCAAATTCAGTTCCCAGAACCCATAACTGGCAGCTCACAGCCACCTGTAACTCCAGCTCTAGGGGACCTGACACTTCCGGCCTCAGTGGGCACCCACATAGCTGTGCATGAGTGCACACACAGAGACACAAACAGATACACACAACTAATGATAAAAATCTTAAACACTGAGAGCAATGGCCCGGAGGCAGAGGATGTTTAGCATCCTCTATCTAAGACACCAGTTTTGTTGGCTCAAGATGATGCAGCTGGGAAGTGAAACTGAAGGATGAAGCAGCATCCAGTCACCTTAGGGCTTACAGGGATTTTGCTGTGAGACATGCACATTTCTGAGCCAATATTGCAAGTACTAGAGTATCTGGGACAGAGACATGTTTGGCTGACATTTTTAAAAGATTATCACAGCTCCCAAGTGAATACACCCTTAAAAAAAAAAAAAAGAGAGGAAGGAAATGAAGCCCCTGTTATGAGGTTACCACAATAATACAGAAGAGGAGCTAGGCCCATAGCTCCGTGGGCAAGTGCTACCTAGCATGCATGAAGCCGTGGGTTTGAGCCCTAGCAACTTATAAAAACTGGACATACCCAATGGTATATTCCTGTAATCCCAGAATGCAAGAGGTAGAAGCAGGATAAACATTAAGGTTCTCCTTGGCAATATAGTAGGTTTGAGTTAGAGGCCAGTCTTGACTACATGAGACCCAATGAAGGGAGGGAGGGAGGAAGGGTAAGTTTGTTAGATAGGCAAGAAGAATATAGAGGAATGTATAGACATATCAGGAAAGAGACAGTGACGAGTTACTTTAGATATATTTTTTCATTTATGCTTTTACATTTTCCTATATCGTACAGAGGTTTTGTTGACAATTTAAAAAATTATATATACAGGATGGGTGTGGTGAAGTTCAAGGCCAGCCTGGACTATATAATAAGTTTGAGGCCAGCCAGGGCTATATAATAAGATCTCGTTTCATTAGATACACACACACACACACACACACACACACACACACACCTTCTGAGCTAGCAAGATGATTCAGCAGGTTAAAAAGTTAAAGTGCTTGCCATGCAAATCTGGGAACCTGAGTTTTATCCCCGAATAGAGAACTGAAAGTTCTCTTCTGACTTCCACATTAGCACATCACTTCCCCCAACCCCAACAGTAATAATAACAACAGTAATTTTAAAAAGGGTTTAATTATATATGCTTAGGGCATATATAATGTTTTGATGTATGTATATGTTGTGAACTGGTCATTTCAATCAATCTAGCATTCCATCACCTCATAGTTACCTGTGGCGAAGGCAGGTTCAGGACAGCTGAGATCTACTCTCACTAGGTTCTACTACACAATACAGTATGTTTTTTTAAGCATAAGTTTATTCTGTAAGCACATGTGTGGTATGTGTGGTATGTGTGGTATGTGCAGGTGTCTATGTGTACACACCACTGTATATGTGTATAAACACGCCAGTGCACATGGAGGTCTACAAGGATGTTTGGAGGATGTTGGACAGGAAGTGATACAGTTTTTGAACTCAAGACCTCATGCTTTGAGCAGCAAGTACACCTCCCTCCAAGGTCCAGAACACATTGTTATTAACTACAGTAACGATCTGCATGAGTTCACCTAGCTAAGGATACAAGTTTCAGTGGCAGGCTGAGTAAACCATTTTTTTTTAACATTCTTGGTAAACTAGACTGCTAGAAAAAGGTAATATAGAATCCATAAGCTATGGGTCAGATAATGGGAAGAAAGCAGAAACGATACTAAAATGTAGACAACTAAGCAGTTATTCATCTGTTTTTAAAATAATACAATGACATGTGACCCTCCTAAATCCTTAGAGTATGATTTGTTTCTGTCCATCTCTGTAAAAAACAATGCCACAGAAAATAATGGTAAGATTAGAGTACATAGTTATTTGTTATGTGGAGCCACCCTTGACTACACACAACAAATGCTGGAACTTGTATGCTTGGCTGCATTCAGGAGTCACAATGAATACACATACACAGCTCCACTGCTGCTAACAACATCTGCCAAGCCCATCTACTTTTGACTTGCTACAAAGCCTCACTAACCCTCTAAGCACTAGGTATCCTGCAGCTTTAAAACGCTATAAACTAGTTGGGCATGATGGCACAGACCTGTAATCCCAGAGATGGACTGGCAGGAACAAAGAATTACAAATTCAACACCAGCATGAGTTAGTTACACACCAAGACTGTGTACGCATGTGTACACATACACACACACACACACACACACAAAGCTAAAGAAAGAAGAAAGAAATAGGCAAATGTATGATGGGTTGTAGTGGATAAATGTTAAAGCTAACATGAGATTGACAAAATAATTTGGTGAAATTAACTCTTTATTCATGTTGCACTTGAAATTTTCCACAGTAAGATGCTTAAAAGAAAATGGGCCTGGCAGGGTGGTACACACTCCTCCATTGCTGGTAGGAGTGCAAACTTGTACAGCCACTATGGAAATCAATATGGCAACTCCTTAGAACACTGAGAACTGATCTACCTCAAGATCCATGTATACCACTCTTGAGCATATACCCAAAGAATGCTCCATCCTACCGTAACTATGCTCAACTATGTTCATGGAAGCATATTCATAATAGAAACTGGAAACAACCTACATGTGTCTCTCAATGAAAGAATCAGTAACAAAATGTGATACATTTAACAATGGAGTATTACTCCGTTGTTAAAAAAAAAAATGACATCAGGAAACTTGCAGGCCTATGGATGCATCTAGAAAAAAATCATCCTGAGAGATGTAGCCCAGACTCACAAAGACCAATATAGTACGTAGTCACTGATAAGCAGATATTAGCTGTTATGTAAACAATAATCAAGCTACAATCCTCAGACCCAGAGAGGTTAGGTAAAGACGAGGGCTCCAGGAGAGACAAATGGAACTCCCTGGGAAGAGGAAATAATTTTGTGTGTGGACTGGGAGCAGATGGAAACAGAAGAAGGAATCATATCTGGGGACAGGGGGGACTTTCTAGAATCTGTGAGAGTGATCCTACTGAGGATTCCTAGTAATGGAGGCACAGAGTCTGAAATGGCCATCTCTTATAGCGAGGCAAGACTTCCAGCGGTGGGACTGTGTTGTATTCCGTGGAGTTGTTGGCCAAGGGGGTCCTGTGGAGATTCCTAAACAACCCAAGCCAATGCCAGGACAGAGGGTCTCTCTCCAAACACTGAGAGCAGGGCTCTATTGCCAAGGACAACATCCACATAGCTCACTGAACACACAGAGGTAAAGCTATACGGAGCACTCACCCCTATGTTTAGTCTTTTGGGTTAGTGGAGGTACTCTGCAGACTATGGAAAAAGAAACCTGGACACCGATCCACACACAAATCCTTTGAGCAATAGTGGCACAGAACTTGGGAAAGTAGCCAACCAATGTCTGATTTAACTTGAGGCCCTCTCTATGAGAGGGAGCCCATGCTTGACATTACCTGGATGGCCATGAACCAGAGACTGGATAGCCCAAAGGCCTAGCATAGAACCAAATACAACTGGCAAAAAAAGGACAAAAAAAGAAAATCAATAAAATGATTCCTAATGATAGACTGCTATACTCATAGATTGGTGCCTTGTCTGTCATCATCAGACAAGCTTCCTCCAGCAGCAGATGGAAGTATATGCAGAGACCTACAGTGAGAATTACTCAGAGAGAAAGTATAAATTGGAGGTCTCCATCAGGTCCCTCCCCTCGAAGCTGAGGGAATCCCGAGGAAGAAGGGGAAGAGAGAGTATAGGAGTCAGAGGGATGGAAGGACACCGGGAAAACACGGCCCACTGAATCAACTAAGCAGGGCGTATATGGACTCATTTAGACTGAAGAGGCAAGCACGGGGCCTGTGTGTATATGCTGTGACTGTTAGCTTGTAGGACTCCTAACAGCGGGCACAAGTCCATCTCTAACTCTTTTGCCTGTTCCCAGAACTCTTTTCTTCCTGTTGGGTTTACTTGTCCAGTTTCAATGGAAGAGCTCTTGCCTTGTCTTATTTTGTCGTTGTTGTCTCTTGGAGGGCTGAAGTGGATGAGGAAGAGGGGAGATGTAGGGAGCTGGGAGTAGATGTATTTGTATTTAAAAAAATAGGAGGGAAAAGACAAAAAAGAAGGGAGGGAGGGAGGGAGGGAGGGAGGGAGGGAGGGAGGGAGGGAGGGAGGGAAGGAAGGAAGGAAGGAAGGAAGGAAGGAAGGAAGGAAGGAAGGAAGGAAGGAAGGAAGGAAGATGGGCCTGGCATGGTGGTGCACACCTTTAATCTCAGCACTCGGGAAACAGAGATAAGTAGATCTCCATGAGTTCAAGGCCTGCCTGGTCTACATAGCAAGTTCCAACGAGCTGGAGCTATACAGTGAAAAAATGGGGGAAAAGCAAAAGAAAGAAAATTGACACAAGGATGGCTCAGCAGGCAGAGGCGCTCACTACCAATCCTGACAACATGAATCTAACCCAAAGAACCCACCTGGTGGAAAGAGAGCCGCTCCCACAAGCTGTCCTCTGAGAGCTACGTTCACGCTATGATAAGCATGTGCACTCCATACAGACACATGCACTCACACACACAAAAGCAAATAAATAAACATGGAATTTGAAAGACCAAAATGGGCAAAATAAGTAACTAAAAAAGAGTTAAGATTTAAATATTCATTGTTTTAAAAAAATATATAATCATGTATCACTCCTCTGTATGAAAGATTTTGTTAATGGCATGCAATAAAAGAAAATGAGGCATTTAAGAGATTATAAATTTTATTCAGAATCATTCACTTTAAATGTTATGCTCATTATCATAATGTCATGGTTCAAACTGATTTTATAAGATGATTATGCCATATATTAAAATTTAAAATACTTTTATTTTGAATAGCAAAACATCTCTCATCAGATATGCTCAGTTGATAATGGGGGGGGGATTTCAACAATTTAAAAAGATTTTAACTTTGTCTACCTTATACTACAACCCTTTCGTATCAGCCACTTGGTTTTATTCCGGTGTTACTGTTGATGTATTGGCTGGCTGGTGCGTAGGTTGACTAAGATGGAGTCTTGGGTAGCTCAGGCTAGCCAGGATCTCCCAAATAGCCTAGAATAGCCTTGACCTTCTAATCCTTCTGCCTCTGCTTCCTGAGTGCTGGGACACTCCACCCCCAACGATGTCACACTGGGAATATAACCCAGAGTTTCATACATGCCAGGACAGGCAAGAACTCTATCAACTGAGTCACAGGCCCATCCATCAGCTTGGCTTTTGTTTTGACTTGGTTTGTCTTTTGCAGTGCTACAGAATCAAACCACCACAGCCTTGTACATTCTGGACAAGCATTCTCCCACTAAGCTACAACTCTAGCCATCAGCTTTGCTGTAAACATAACTGACATAAACCACAAAGCGATATTTCTGCTCTGTGCCAATAGCAATTATTCAATGCAGTTAAAGGAAACCATGATACTTTTTCTTGCAAAATATAGAGTCTTGATGTAGGCCAGAAGTGTCAGGTGCTCTTAGAGCTGTAGATACAGGTGGCTGTAAGCTGCTGGGAACTGAATTTAGTTCCTCGAGAGAACAGTAAACAAGTAAACACTCATAACCACTGAGCCACCTTTCAGCCAGCAGACCTTAAAAAAAATCAAATTAAGAAGTGGACTACTAAGGTATCTGGTACAGGAAGCCAAAATTGTCCTCACATGAGAGCTCACAATTAGTTCTAGGGCTTTTCCATAAGACACGGAAGAGAAACCTGTGCAGCAGGCACTGTAGGAAGCACGTGAGACAGAGGCTCCCGCCCTGCTAGATTCTGATCTTAGGAGAGAAGGCAAGCAGCCGCAAAACGGTACCTCACAGCACTGTGAAAATGCGCCAAGGACAGGAAAAGAGGTGACTCGAAGAAAGGGTTCCAGTTTTATGGGAGACGGGCAAGAAAAGGCTCACGAACAGAGTTGATAGTTGAGCCCAAGGCTCAGGGAGGTAATGAAGCAGAGCAGGCCACAGTCTCAAAAGAGAACTCCAGGCAGTGGGGAAAAAGCAAGACAAAAACCCCATGTGAGAACATGTCTCGTGTGAATGAGGAACAAGCTCATCTGAAAATAATTGACTGAGGTGGAAGTGCAGTAAAGTGGCCAAAACTGGGTCAGATCATAGCAAACCTTTTAGGTAACTAGAAAGACTGACTGTCCTTTTTAAGGGGGTGGCAAAAAAAAAAAAAAAAAAAAAAAAAAAAAAGCCATTAAGGGAATTCAGGCAAAAGAAATACAACTCACATTTAAAAAAAATTACTCTGGTTGTTGTACTGACAGTATTATAGGCAGAAAGGACAAAAGACATTAACTAGAAAGATAACCAGATATCACCTATAATCATAGCACTTGAAAAACTAAGGCAGGAGGATTGCCGAGAGTTCAAGGCCAGTCTAGGGTATATAGCAACACTTTGTCTCAAAACACAAGAAAGGTGAAAGCTATGGTTGGCTGAGAGCATAGTTCAGTGGTAGAGTGCTTGTCTAACATTGGAGAGGTCCTGGGAAGGGAAGGAAAAGAGAGGAGGCCAAGCCACGGTCTTAAATGTCATTCATTCTTGATATACACCCTGTAACTGGGGGTTTCTCTCCCACCTGCCAGTTCCCAAATAACCACTCTGAGGCTTAACATTAATTACAAACTGTTTGGCTTGTTATTAACTAGCTCTTTTGTTTTGTTTTGTTGGATTTTGTTTTTCAAGACATGGTTTCTCTGTAGGTTTGAAGCCTATCCTGCAACTCGCTCTATAAACCAGGATGGTCTCAAACTCACATAGATCTGCCTGTCTCTGCCTCCCGAGTACTGGGATTAAAGGTGTGTAATACCACTGCCCAGCTTAACCAGCTCTTATAACTTATATCAACCCATTTCTATTATTTTATATTAATTCACATCTTGCTTCTCCAATGGCTGCTGGCATCTCCCTGACTCCACCTTCTTTCTCCCTGTATCTGTTTGTATTTTCCACCTAGCTATATTCTGCCCTGCCATAGGCTAAAGCAGCTTCTTTATTAATCAATGGTAATAAAACATAGTCACAACATACAGAAGGGCATCCCACATCAATATCCCTTTTCAAAGTGACTGCTACTCGACTCATTTCAGAAGTAAACTAATTCTCCACCTCTATACATTAAATCTGAAGACAATTGGGATAAACTATTATTTTTGTGAGTGTGTGTATGTGTGTGTGTGTGTATTTACATGGACTTATATGCATCACAAGACTGCCGCCGGAAGCACGCCTTTAATCCCAGCACTCAGGATGCAGAGGCAGGCGGATCTCTGTGAGTTCGAGGCCAGCCTGGTCTACAAGAGCTAGTTGCAGGTCAGGCTCCAAAGCTACAGAGAAACCTTGTCTCAAAAAACCAAAAAGAGTGTAGGTGCCTGTAGAGATAAGAAAAAGGAATCAGATCCAGTGGAAGTTGAGTTCTAGATAGTTGTAAGTTACCCAATGTGGATGCATGTGTGTTTGCATATGTGTGCATGTGTGGGGGCTATGTACCTGTTCATGTGACTATGTGCATATGTGTATACAGGTGTGTGTGCGTGCATGTGCACATATGTGAGGGCCAGAGGTCCATGCTGGATGTCACCCTTGATCATCCTCTGCCTTATTTTTTGGAGCAGTTCTCACCCCAGGGCTTACCAACTTGGAACATGATCACACCAGCTTTTATGTGGGTCCTATAGATCTCAATTCACGTCTTCATGCTTGTGAAGCAAGCACTTTACAGACTAAGCCAGCCTGCCATGACACTTTAAAGATGCCTTCCGCCCACTAAACACTCTTCCCTCCCCCCAACCTTTTGGACTCCAATACTGATCAATAAATGTTCTTACATCCTTGGCTCTTCATAAGATGTTCCCCTATTTCCACAATCTGATGAAAATAGCTTCCCATCCTTGGTGGCCCACATCAGAGATGAATCAACTTTCCGAACTTCAAGATTCACATCGTAAGTGGAGCTAACACCCCTGTTCCTACTAACAGGCACTCAAAAACTTCAAAAACCAAGATCACAAGCCTACCTCTTCCCTACCTCTCCTCCCCCATTAGTTATCACCTGTATCAGTGTTCAGGTAGGTGATGCACCCAACACACCATTCTTGTTGTTCCATATCAGCCTGAGCCCTACATCCCATCAGCACCCTAAAGGCTTAAATTCTGATATACATGCCTCCTTATAGTGAGGTTGTATCTCAAAAATCCATTGTAAACTAAAATATTTCATGTTTAAAAGCCTTTAATGCAAAGATGGACAGATGCCTCAGTAGTTAAGAGGTCTAGCTGCTCTTCCAGAAGACCTAGGTTTAATTCCCAATTCCCACATGCTGGCTTACAACTGTAACTCCGGTTCCAGGGAATCCAATGCTTTCTTCTGACCTCCTTGGGGACTGCGTACACATAGTGCAAAGCCATACATACAGGCAAGACACCCATAAATATACAATAAAAACAAAGACTTTTAAAAATACTTTTTTAAAAGCCTCTACTCTAGGCTGAAGAGATGGCTCTGTGGTTAAAAGCACGGGGAGCTCTTTCAGAGTACCTGAGTTTGGCTCGCAGCACCCATGTCATGTAACTCACACTGCTCCATGGCACACTCATCTATATTCACACACAAACGCACATGCACAGCCATACAAGAGAAAGTTCCATTCATTTAAATGCTTCAAAACTCAAAATATAAAGCCTGTCCTCCATCCCCACTCACTAATTGAGTCCTGACAGCATATACTAGAAACCGAAGCTTTAGTTTAGTAACCAGCATACTCAATGACTATTAAACAGTAAAATTTAAAGTAAATCTTGAAAGCAAGTAGGCCAAAGAAAAAGGCTTTTCCTTTTCTGTTTTTGGAGGGAGAGTCTCTCTTATTATGTTGTGCTGGTCTTCCTGGAACTCACCATCCAGGCTGACACTGAACTCACAAATATCTGCCTGCCCCTGCTTCCCAAGTGCTGGGATTCAAGAAAGAAAACAGTATAGACGGGATACAAAACTATAGTTATAACACACACAATCATAACATTTATTCAACATGTTCATCCACCAAATTAGCAAGGAACCATTCTTCTGACTCAATAGAGACTGGAAGTCATACTGTGGGACACTAAAAAGAACTAAAATATTCAGTCTACTTGCTTGGATGGAACGATTCATTGGTCTCCAGGAAAATGAAAAGATAAGTCATTAAAAAATATTTCATCCCAGCATTCAGAAGTGGTAAATGGATCTCTGTGAGTTTGAGGCCAGTCTAATATACACAGTGAGATATACGATACACATAGTGAGACTATATCTTTAAGAAGTAAATCAATAAATAAATAACACACTAAATAACTCACCTTACTTTGTTCTAAATAAACGTTTTCCCACCAAAAACAACAAGGAATTGTGCAGCCTTTTTTCTTTATTTCTATAAGAGAGGGTGGGATCTCACTACGCTATGTGGTGTTGCACCAAAATCCCGGGCTCAAGGGATCATCTTGCCTCACTCTCCTGAGTACCCAGGGTTGTGCTACAGGTAGATATCACGGCTCCCAGACCGAACTGTCAAACTTTAAAGTAAAAGATGTGACAATCTTTGGGAGTGGGGAGGAACCACAGGGTTTCGTTGTGTAACTTGGACTGTTCTGGAACTAGTTTTGTAGACCAAGCTGGCCTCAAGCTCAGGGATCCACCTGCCTCTACCTCCTGAGTGTTGGGGTTAAAGGTGTGTACCACCACCGCCCAGGTAAGGTGAGACAATCTTAATACAGTCCTTGACTTAAAATGATCTGACTGACGTTTCTGTTCAGCTTCACAATGGTGTGAAAGCAATACACACTCAGTAGAAACTGCATCTTGGAATTTGATTATGATCTTTTTCTCAGCTAGCAACACACGGAGCATGTTGCTGGGCATTTTGGAAGGCGGCAGCAATCAGCAGCTTCCAGTCAGCCACTGGATCACAAAGGGTAACCAGGCCATGATGATCAGCAAACTAGATATACTAAATAGATTGTGTGCATGTGTGTGGGTGTGCATGCAGTTGTCCATGTACATGTGGCAGAAGAAGTCAAAGAGAACCTCAGCTGTCATTCCTTGGGGGCTCTATGTTTTGTTTGAGGCCTGGCCTCGGCCAAGCAGGCTGGGCAGACTGGCCACCAAAACTGAGGAATCCACTTGTCTTCAGCTTCCCTTCACTAGGATTATGACCGCAAGCCCCCACATCCAGATTCATTTTTAAACACAGGTTCCAGAGGACTTCAAACAGACGTCCTCCAGACTGCAACGTGCACTCTGCCAATAGAGCACCTCCCCAACACTCAAGAAATTTTTTTCGTGGATTTTTACTCTTACTTTTTGGCACATATGTGTGTTCTATAAATGTATGCATGAGTATTGGTATGTGTATAGGTACATATGTGGACATGGGTGTATGCGCATTTGTATGAAGACTCAAAATTAACACCAAGTGGTTTCCACAACCAACCTCCATTTTATTTACCGTGGCAGTGTTTCTCACTGAACCCACGGCTGGTCAGTTCAAGCCAGTTTAGATAAGTAGCTTGCACCAGGGATCTTCTGATTCAGCACTTGCATGTTGTGATTTCAGGTGCTTATTTATTTATAATCTACATGGGTGTTAGGGAATCCAAACTCCAGTTCTCACAGCAAGCACTATATTTCACTGAGCCAGACAGATTCTCACTGTGTAGCACTAGCTGGCCTGGAGCTCACTTTGTATACCAGGCTAGTCTCAAACTCAGAGAAAGCCACCTGTCTTGGCCACACAATTACACATCATGCTCATTCTTCTTAGATGCATTTTTTTTTTTTTTTTTTTTTTTTTTTTGGTTTTTCGAGACAGGGTTTCTCTGTGATTTTGGAGCCTGTCCTGGAACTAGCTCTTGTAGACCAGGCTGGTCTCGAACTCACAGAGATCCGCCTGCCTCTGCCTCCCGAGTGCTGGGATTAAAGGCGTGCGCCACCACCGCCCGGCTTAGATGCATTTTTGATGTACAATATTTTCAACTTACAATAAAATTTTGGGGCTTATAACCTCTTCATAAGTTAAGGGATCTATATGATCAAACTACTCAGATGCCTAGAGAGACAGGGTCTGAACGAGCATGTGATCAAACCGTACTCTCTGAATGTGGCTGACAATGAGGACGGACTGAGAAGCCAATGATAATGACACTGGATTTTGATTCTACTGCATGTTCTGGCTTTTTGGGAGCCTAGTCTGTTTGGATGCACACCTTCCTAGACCTGGATGAAGGGGAGGGGTGTCTTGGACTTTCCACAAGGCAGGGCACCCTGACTTCTCTTATGTCTAGAGAGCAAGGGGAAGGGGGAGGAGGGGACTGGGAGGGAAATGGGAGGATGGAAGGAGGTGAAATTTTTAAATAAATAAATAAATAAATGGAGAAAAAAAAGAGTACATATTGCTAGAAGACTGAGTATTCAAGTTTGGCTCCCAGCACTCACATCAGGTGGCTCACAAGCACCTATAACTACAGATTCAAAGGATCTGATGCCTCTGGCTTTCATAGGGACCTGGTTTCACGTAAACACAAAAAAACAATAATTAATAATAATATAAAATTAATAATAACAACAACAATAATAATAATAACCTATTTAAAAGGTACTTTTGGTATTGATTTCAATCCCCAGCAAGTGATGCACCAGAAAGGATGGCATGTGCCTTAATTTCAGCACTGTGCAGGTTGAGGCAGGACAATCAGAAGCTCAAGGTCATCCTCATCTATACAAATAAAGAAATAATAAAACAAACAATGCATACTCAGACTGAATGAAAGAAAAAAGAAATTAGCAAAATGAAAAAAATCATAAATGCCATTGTATTACTTTCAATGCGACTTGATAGAGATTAAAAAAATTAAAAGACCACACATTAAAATATTTTAATCTAGTGTTGAAAATGGACGAGATTGAGACTGTTGAAAAAGTCTGTGTTAATCATTTAAATAAGGGGAGCTGACAAACATCACTTGCCCTAGTAGTTTAGCGATTCTTATTTCCCACGGTGGAAATGGTACACATAAGTTCGACCCGGGTTACTGCTATTTATGAATCACAGATTTAATGTATATTTCTAAAGCTACGCTGTATTTTGTCATATGAAATAGCTCTATATACTACACTTACTCCTAGTAGTGACTGCAATAGATTTACACTCCTGATATTCATTCAACTAACAGCTTATGGACAATGCCAAAAGGTGTCACGAGGCTCGAAATATCAGAATAATTACCTTAGAAATTATTCTACACTAGAAAAGGGTGAACTGTTCTACTAGTAAGTGCCATTAGTCAATCACCATATGAAAAACCATTACGTCTCCACAGGAATTTCTTTACTGTGAAGTAACGATTTATTTACTTTTGGGTTATCAGGCCTCATTAGACTTACCAAGCAATTAAAACCCACAAAATGTTAACAAGAAGCAATAAATGTTTAAATATTTTAATTAAAAAACTAAGCAAGATATTAACAAGGAAGGAATGGTAACCATTGGTAAGATTAACTTGATAAATAAATAAGGCAGATGTTTTGGCTATCACATATTACCAAAGCAAATCGAAGGCTTTGAAAACTGCATTCTTATCTACTTGTCTCCATAGAGTACCTTTATATGTAACTGGAAAGTTCATGACTGTCACACTTCAAAATTTAGAAGAGTCATGGTTGGTGTTTTGTTTGCAGAAATTGGGTGTCAATCAAAATTGTAACCATGCATTTGCTTCAAGTGTGAACAGAATCACTTGTCAATGAAGCAAAAAATACATAATCATAAAATGTGTTCTGTGTTTTTAATTTTGTCGGTTCCCAATTGCTAGGACGGTTCAGTGAATCTGCCGTATGCCCATCTCTCCTTGAATATTCCAAAATTACAGAACACTTGTGATCACACCCCTTCACTTTCCAGATAGGAAGCCCATCTGTCTGTGGTCTTTAGCGGCACAGTTACTAGGATTTACCCTCTCGGGGCCAATGTCTTTTAAGGTTTATTAGAAGGTAAAAAGGACCTTTGGACGAGGTCCTAGAGAGTTCCATCTTTTGCATCTAAATCTAGATCCTGAAAAAGAACCACATCAACAGCAAAAGAGCAAGAAAAAAACCCATCTCAAATCTTATCAACTCAGGAAAGCAAAGACGGGGAATGTCGTTCGAAGAACTCGATTAAAAAGTTTGCAATGAATGAGTCAATGACTGCATAATGGAGAAGATGACTTCATTGAATCCAAAACCTCCCAACAAGGAGTCAAGGCACCAGGTCTGAAACTCCGAGTAAGTGCTACAAAACAGCAGGTGCCTGCAAACCTCCACCTAGCTGCAGGACAGTCGGAAGCCTCAGTATAAACCCTTCAACGCCTGAGGCCTGAGGCAGAAACCAGAATCTGCTCACCCCACCCAATAGCCTTTGCATTCAAGAGGACAGACATAACCTGCATCTGAGTCCCAGGGAATGAGGGCAGTTATCCCAGGCCAAGCAGGAGGGCACCAGTATCCCTTACGCTGCCCCGCACTAGAGCCGGGGTCAAGGAGAGGGACCACTGCAACCTGGGGCAGGTAAGCCATCCGAATCATACCGGCCACTTGGGTCGCCAAGCCCCCCAACAGCGAGCCGGCCCCGACGCTGCAGACCTGGGAACCGCTCAAGGCTACGCAGAACGGGCAGCAGGTCAAGAGCCCTGCCCGCCTCCCGCGCCGCCCCGGCCCTGTCGCCACATGCTCCGCCGCCGGCCTGCAGCCCAGCCCAAGTCCCCCGGCTTCGGCCGCCCTCGCTCCCTTGGCAGCGGCTGCAGGCTGCCCTGATGTGAAGGCTGCCCACTCAGTGGCTGCCGGTGGACGCCCAGCCACGCCGCATGGCTTACCTCACTTCTGCCACTGGCGCAGCCCGCACGGTAGCCTGACTTGGCCCACGCGCCGCCTCCGCCATCCAGGGGGCGGAGCCTGATAAAGACAGCCAATAAAAGGCCGACTTCAAAAAGCTAGTCCCGCCTCCTCGACTGGGGCGTGCGCCTGCGCGTCCCTTCTTAGACGGTGCACTGCCTCTGGGTTGGGGGGGGGGCCCGCGGGGGGGTGGGGCGCGGGTAACCCAAGCTAGGCTCGGTAGCCGCAGTGATGCAGAATGAAATTCGCGCCCCGGCTGACGCTGCCGGGCGCGAGATCAAAAGATCCTGTCTGAAGAAGCCACAGCACAGAGCCAGTGGGTCCTGTTGGCAGACTGTCCCAGGGCAACTTTGGGAGGTGCAGGGCAGCTTCTAGATCTTTGGAGACTTTTGTAAAGCGGGAGGAAGAGGGCGGGGTGGGGGACGGAGAACTGTACTGGTAGTGCCAAGGGTTCAGAAATTTTAAAGCAGAATCAGCTTGCTTCCTGTAGCTACTGCTCAGAGCCTTCGCTTCACAATGCTGTGCTGGTCCTTCTACTTGCTTAGTCGTCAAGGCCCGGAAATTTCTGATGATTTGATCTAGAAAGTACTGTTTTTAAAGAACTTTACCAAGCGTATTATTGATATCTAACATGTATTATATATAGTCAAGCATTTTCTTTAGCGAAGTGGAGAGAGATGATCGCACAGAAATCTGGTATACCTGGCACAACACAGCAGACACAAAAGCTGTCTAAAAAAGGAAAGTATTTAAAAGGGGTAGCAGTCCATTACCTGGCTGTTTCTGAAACCCAGCGCCCTTTTAGAAACATTACTAAGCTTAAAAAGAAGCCTGGGTGCCATCTCTAGAGATGCTAGCTCAATAGTTCTGTCAACAGGAACTTAACAAGCAGTGTTCTAAATTAAATTTGCAAGGTCATTCTTGGTTTCCTGTACGACACCTCAGCAAAATAATTATATTCCACAGACCACCTCTAGATCTCCCAATAATTTATACTGCTTTCATTCTGTAAGAATTTATCTAAATTAATTTTGAACCTGCTTCTGTATTCAATCTCTTGTACCCTAGGGGAAATTCTGTGAGGTTTATAATTGCCTTTCTGATTTTCTTAGTTTGATGGTAGTCCCATGAGTTTTCCAAGTGCACAAGTACAAATTTTAGACCTCTTAATGTCTTCTTCTATTAGAATATTTCTGTTGTTGTTTCCAGACAGGGCCTCACTTTGTAGCTCTGCTGTCCCAGAACTCTCTGTGTAAACCAGGCTATCCTTGAACTCACAGAGATCTACCTAACTCTGCTAAAAAATTAAGGGAATGCTGGGATTAGTATGTATGTTCATAGCAGCATTATTTGTAACAGCCAGAACCTGGAAATAATCTAGATGCCCCTCAACAGAAGAATGGATAAGGAAAATGTGGTACATTTACACAATGGAGTACTACACAGCAGAAAAAACATCTTGAAATTTGCAGGCAAATGAATGGCTCTAGAAAACATCATTTTGAGTCAGGTAACCCAGACCCACAGAGACAAATATATTATGTACTCACTCACAAGTGGCTTTTAGACATAAAGAAAAAAAAAAAGAACAGACTACAATTCATAATCCCAGAGAACCTAGACAACAAAGAGGACCCTAAGAGAGACATACATGAATCTAATGTATATGGGAAGTAGAAAAAGACAAGATCTCCTGAGTAAATTGGGAGCATGGGAACCATGGGAGAGGGTAGAAGGGAAGGGGAGAGGAAGGGAGGAGAGCGGAGAAAACTATATAGCTCAATTTTTTAAACAATTAAAAAATAAAAATAAAACAAAACACTATGTAGCTGAGTTGACTTTGACTCATAATTCTTTTGCCTCAGCCTCTCAGGATATGCTTCATCAGTCCTGGCCAAACCTTTCTTATAAAGATACAAATCCTGTCCATGAGGATTGAGTCATGATGATCCAATCACCTCCAAGTGCATCCTCTCTGTCGTCCCCACCCCCTACCACGCTGGGGATAACCCAAGAATTTGCATAGCTCCACCACTGAGCAATAGCCCCAGCTCTTAATACTATGGCACTGGAAGTTAGCTTTCTGTTGCACGGTTAACAGAAACCCAGAATCAGATATTCAGGGGTACAACCCGAAGGTCAGAAAAGCAAAACAGCCAGCCACTGACTCTTACCTCTACCTCAGTCCGAAATGGCGACTCTGCCTCCAGGAATCCTCAGAATGAGACTGACTGGGAGCTACCTTCTCCTGTCTTATATTCCTCTCTAGTGCTGGGATTAAAGGTATATACCACCACAGCCTGGTTCCTATGGCAAATTAGTGTGGCTACTGGTATTAAAAGTGTGTGTCACCACTGCCTAGTTTGTATAGGCTGACCAGGGCAGCTGCTATACTCTCTGACCTTCAGGCAAGCTTTAGTTATAAAAATGCAAATAAAACATCACTACAACTTTCAACAATTTCGCAATTTCAAGATTGAAGTTGCAATCCAGAACTGTGTGGAACCAACTTGTCCTGTAGTTCAATTTAGCAGCTAGCACATTGACAAGACCAGAAAGAAAGAGTTCCAGAAATTGTCAGAAACAAAATTTTTATTAACACGGGACTGAAATATATAAGTCATGTACTGTGCTAGAAAATGCATTGAGTTTCCATAAATGTATTCCATTGCAAAAACTACTGTTTTCCAAAGACTCTGCTTCCCCCACCCCCAGCACACCCTCTTTCCCACTGCCAGCCCAACACACACAAACACATTTGAGTAGATTCAAATTTGCAATCCTCCTGTCTCATCCTCCCAGGTTGGGGATAAGGAGGTGATAGGGTTGGAGGATGCAGAGAGTGGAATTTACATTTATTCAGGAACCCTGTGGAAGATGGTCTAGATTTCATGCCAACTTTAATAGAAATAACCATTCAATAATCAAAATATGTTTCGAACGTGTATGCTATTGTACGCATCCCATCTATATGCAAATAAATGTCTTGCTTTTTAGATATTTTATCGCATTTATTTGTTGTGATGGAGGTGTCATGCGTGTGCCACTGTGTGAGTGAGGAGGTCGGAGAACAACTTGTAAAAGTCAGTTCTTTCCTTCCACTGCGTGGTCCCCGGGGTTCAACTCAGATCGTCAGGCTCGGTGCCAAGTGCCTTAACCTGCTGTGCCATCTCCCCAGCCCCTCCCTGCTTTTTAAAAAGTCAAGACAATATCTACCGTCTCTAAGAGGTAGGTAAGCAGACAGTATTTCTCTGTTAAATGCCTTGTATTCTTCCCCGAAGTAGTTAGGCAGTTAGTTCTTCATTGTACAAGACCCTTTAGATAAGTAGCTTCTGAAGCCAGCAGAGAAGTGCCTATTGACTCTTAACAACAACAAAAAAAGGAGAAGAAGAAAGGAAGGGAGTAAGAAAAATGTGTCCACTCCCAAATCATTAGCAGAACTGAAAAGAATATGCTAACAGAAAAAGAGACACTGTAGTCTGAATCCCGACTGTAAAGAGAGGTCACGTCGCCCACAGCATCAAGGGAGACACAAAGCCTTGAACTTGCACCCAAGCATGCTGGGCTGACTGAGCACGCCCACGCATTCATCAGCAGGCTTGGCACTGGGAGGAGAAATCCAGCACTGAGTCACAGAGAGCCAGAGCCTCTGTCAGCACGGAACAGAAAGCAAACTCATTAGATTTAATTAGTTGTATGTGGTTCCAATTGTCCCTGTTCCATTCTAAATAAAAGCCAAAGCCTTTGCACAGGCCAATTAGACCGTATGTGGTTTACCTGCCCTGGGCCTTGCTCCTCTGTCCGCATCACACACATCACCACCTTGACCTTTCCGTCCACACTTCAGCCCCCCCTCACAGTTTCTTTGACCCTATTCATCCTGCCTCCATGCTCCTGCTGGAGCTTGGCACTTCCCCCAGCTCTCTTCATGACTCATTCCGTTGGATCATTCAGATCTATGCCAAGATGTTACCTTCTGGATAAGGCCTAGTCTCAGTCAGGGTCCCAGCAAGAAACAGATGGCATAATCAAATTAGGAAAATTGGAACTGCTTAATAAGGGACTATAACAGGGCCCTAGGTAGAGTTTTGAAGGATCACAAGGGAGACTTAGTAACATGGGCAATCCCAAATCTCCCCTCCACATAAGCAGTACAGTAAGAAGAAGCTGTGTGTGTAAGACTATCTATCAGGAAGGAAAACATTTGATCAAGAAACACAGCAGACTCTAATGATGCAACAAAAAGGGACAGAGGAGATTACACCTCCTCTAACCCCCCTCGCCTGGTCTGATGAAAAGCATGCAGGTCATGCTGGGATGATGTGGGAGTCCCCTCTGTGTGCTGTGATTACCATTAATGAATAAAGAAACTGCTTTGGACTTATAGCAAGGCAGAACTTAAATAGGCAGGGAAAGCTAGGCTGAATGCTGGGAGGAAGGAGGCAAGAGTCAGAGAGAAGACATGGATCCACCACCAGAAATAGACGTGCTAAAACTCAGCTGGTAGGCCACGATCTCATGGTGATACTCAGATTAATGGAGATGGGTTAAATTAATATGTAAGAGTTAGCCAATAAGAAGTTAGAGCTAATGAGCTAAGCAGTGTTTTAATTAATACAGTTTCTGTGTCATTATTTCGGGTCTAAGCTAGCTGGGCGGCCGGGAAGAACAAGTGGCCCTCTCCTACACTGGGGCACAACAGAAAGACAAAAAGAAGGTGTCACCTCAATCACCTGTAACAGGCAGCTTTTGCTGTGCAGCAGAACTTACAAAGTCATAATCATGTATCCTTTCTCAGGATCCTGCGGGCTGCCCAGGAAGTTCTTACTATCCAGGCTGGGTTTGCGAGTTCCCTTTAGGTCTGTTTATCATCTGTCTGCACTCAGTTTGGAGAAGGCTGATCTGGGATGCTTTTATTCACATGCCTGGTATGTTGAACAGTGTGAAATAGAGCCATAGGTATGAATTAGCCCTGTGTATCTATTAACTGTAGCCAATCACAGTTTTTTAAATAGGGTTTACCTCAATAGTATAGCACTTTAATTCCCAGCACTGAGTCATCTCTCCATCCCTAAAGCCACAGGTTTTTAAAACAAAAATCTTAAAACCAGGTATGAGATATCACCCTGTGAGTTTTATTATCCCAGGAGGCCTAAGAAGAAGAAGTACCCAAAACAAAACAAACTACTACCATTTTAGGGTTGAAAGCCCAAGATCGGGTAGCTCCACTGACATTAGTACTATCTTATTTTCTAAAATTTATATTTTACCAGACATCACCATGAAAATGAAATAAAAGTAGTTTACCTTAGTTTTTTATCCTTTTTTTTTTTTTCCAAGGCAGGGGTTCTCTGTGCAGCCCTGGCCTAGAACTCACTCTGTAGACCAGGTTGGCCTGGAATTCACAGAGATCTTCCTGCCTCTGCCTCTGCCTCTGCCTCTGCCTCTGCCTCTGCCTTCACAGTGCTAGGATGAGCCATAAGTCACCACCTAGCTATCCTTCTTGATAAAATGCTTTTAATATTTTATAAGTGTTAGATGTAGTGGTACATGCCTTTGATTCCGTCTCATGGGAGGCAAATGCTATGAATTCGAAGTCAGCATGGTCTACAGAGTGAGTTCCAGTTCAGGGAGGCAAGGATGTATTTACCTTGTCTCAAAAAAAAAAAGGTTTGAAGGAATCAACCCCAACAAGCGGGCTTAGAGGTGTATCTGGGTGGTAGAGCACTTGCCTAGGAGGTATGAGATCCCAGATTTGCTCCACAGCACTGCAAAACAAAAACAAAGAGGACTATATACGTACCTTGAATATATACATGGTTCTTGGCATTCATTCAGCAGTGGACATCAGGTAGATTTCATATCCTTCTATACTCATGAATAAGTAGTATAGATACTAATGCAAGATACTAATTTCATTTCTTTTGGAGATTAGAACAGGGACATCTACCCCTCCCACTAAGGTCCCAACAACAAACGGATGGATGATTCCAAAGTTCACCTAGGAGAACAAATGAGTTTATTAGGCTTACTTACAGAGCAATGAGTGACAGTTATGGGCAGGGCCATAGGGAACCTTAAAGTAGCCACAGTGGAAGGTCTGAACCCAGCAGGAATGATGGCTTCCTAGATGGAACCTCTGTCCCATCTTTCTTCCCCACATATATCCTCTAGCCCCTTCCCTAGAAGCACACAAAATTTGGAAAGAATGACTCACAAGTGATTGGGAGGCATGGCTGGCTACTCAGATGAGGGTCTTATGACCCTTCATGCCCCTTCCTTATATGAGGGGAGATAAACAGTCAACAGGCCCAGGTGTGATGGTCTTTTAAGAGGAGGCCCAGAACTCCTGAAGACAGTGGTAGTTTGACTCAGAAGATGGTCCTGTACAAGGGAGATTATCCTGAAGTATAATTGTAGCTAATACCTATTGCAGTTTGGAGGAAAATTCTATAAAAGTTTTACTAACTGAAAGAGGTGTTTCCTACTCTCCTGCCCCCTGAGCTGGGAACTGGGCCGTAGATACACTAGCCAAGCATCCATGGCTGCATTATAGCATCAGCCCTTCTTTTGCTTTGTATTTTGAAACAGAAGCGTAGTTACCCAGGCTATCACCGAACTCAGTCTGTAGCCCAGGCTGGCCTCAAACTTATGCTCTTCCTGCCTACGACTCCCAAGTAGCTTGAATCACTGGTCTCCTCCAGTAGGTGCGGCTTCTGGGTTCATTTTTTACGGTTTGTTTGTTTTGCTAATAAGTTACATGAGTTTCATATATGTTCTAATGGGAACCTCTTTTGCATGTGCAGAGTTGCCAATAATCTACTCATTCCATAGATTATCTCTTTACTTGGTGAGTTATTTCCTTCCTTGTACAGATTTTAAGTTTGATACAATCCCATTTCTCTACTGTTGACTGTGACTTTGGAGTCGTATCCCAAAAAAAAAGATTATCATGACCACCAATTTTAAGACTTTTTTTCCTATATTTTCTCCTACTAGTTAGGCAGATTCAGGCCTTAAATGTGAGCTATCAATCCACTTGAATTTATTTTTTTCCCAAAAGGATCAGATAGAATCTAATTTCATTCTTCTTCATGTGGATATCAATTTTAAAAAAAATTGTTAAAGAGACCATCTCTGACCCATTGTGAGTTCCTAGCATCCTTACTGAACATCAGTGAGCCAGAGGACTATGGACTATGAATTTATTTCTGAGAGACCTGTTCAGCTCCATTGTTCTCTTTTATAGAGGTGTATATTCTTTTCTTTTCTCCTCCCTTTATTTTGTTGTTGTTGTTTGGGGTTCATTTTTGCTGTCCTGGAACTCGCTCTGTGGACCAGGTTGACCTGAAATACAAAGACACACCTGCCTCTGCCTCCCAATTGCTAGAATTAAACGTGTGTGCCACCCCCGCCCTGCCATAGTACATATTTTGTTGCTCTTTGGAGATAGCGATGGACTCAAGGGTTTCAAGCATGCTAGGCAACTCTTTACCTCTAATTCTGATCCCTCATCATATTCCTTTGATTATTGTTGCTTCGTAATTCATTTTGAAATCATGAAGTACAATGTCTCTCACATTGCTCTTGCTTTGCATTTGGGAACCTTTTATGGTTCAATACAAATCTTAGGATTTTAACTTCTACTACTATAAATAATATCCTTGGGACTTTTTATGGAGATTTTAATGAATTTGTAGATTATTTGGATAATGTGTCAATTCTGATGATATTCTTCCAATCTGAGTAGCCGTATCCTTGATTTTATATGTATCTACTTTCATAAATGCATTTTAATGTATGGAAATTTCTTTCCCATTTGCACTGAGATCCCAGGAAATGCTGTTGGAACTAGAGTTTGAGCATAAAAAAAATATCATCTGCAAGTTTTGTGGGAATGGAAAGCTTGCTTTTTAAATCGCTGAAGGCACAGAGAGCATATTAAGCAGCTTGACATCGCATAGGATGGAAAGAGCGTTTGCCATTTAAATGACTTGATCATAGATTGAGATGTTTATAGAAGCTGCTTTTGCCTTGTGATTTTATATTGAGAAACATAATCGACTCTGGAGGGAACGCTCATTTTCAAAATCTTTCCTATTCACTAATAGTGATTGAGAGAGGTTTTTCTGCTGGGCATAGTGGCGCATGCTCTTAATCCTCGCACAAGGAAAACAGAGGGAGACAGATCTCTGTAGTTCCAGACCAGCCTGGTCTATACAGAACACAGTAAGTTTCAGGCCAGCAAGGGCTATGTAGTGAGATCCTATCTCATAAACAAAACAAATAAAAAGAAGAACAAAACCCATATAAATGAAGAGACACGTTCTGAAAACTATCTGCGAACGCAAACACTTCACAAGCCGTGTACACTTGCCGTCTATGCTGTCTCTGCTCCATGAACTTTTAGCATTATCTCAGCAAACAGGGCTTCAGGTTGAACCGTCTTAGTACCTTCTCAAATTCAAGCTCATCAGAGGCACTATTGACAAAGGGGAGAATGTCACACTCCTTTGGGGACATGGCTGCTAGTAGGTTGCCCATACCCTAGTGGATGGCACCATGCCCACATGCATATGGGCAGCACTAATTGGACTCATGGGAATTATTAATAACAAGAACAACAAAAAAAAAAGACCTGAAATTGGAGTGGGAGCCTAGGGGGAGTCGGGGAGAGGTACTAGTTGATTGATATGATCAAAATATAATTGTATAAATGTATAAATATAATTGTATAAATGTGTAAAACTCTCAAAAAATAAATAAAAATATTTAAAATACATTGGCACATAATTGCTCTACCCAGATAATTTATAGAGTCAAAAGTTTTCAATATTTTAAGCCCAGCATTAACTCCTTTTAAATATTTTTGTTTTAATTATATTTATTTATAGAAGGATTTGCGTGTGCCCTGGCACAGGTATGGAAGGCAGATGGTGACTTGTGGTAGTTGGTTCTCTCCTAATGCCACGTGGGTCTCAGGAATTGAACTCAAATCATCAGGCTTGGCAGCAAGCATCTTGCATCTTGATCCACTGACCCATGGCACTAGCCTGAGAATTGGCTCCTTTAAAATATTGGTAATATTTGTCAATTTATCATGAGCTCAGGAAAACCAATTAAGATTGTTTTGGCTTTTTTTTGTTTGTTTGTTTGTTTGGCTTTTGTTTTTTTGTTTTTTTTTTGGGGGGGTGTTATTTTTTGTTTATTTATTTGTTTGATTTGGTTTTGGTTTTTCAAGACAGGACTTTTCTGTATAACAGCTCTAGCTGTCCTGGAACTCTCTTTATAGACCAGGCTGGCCTCAAACTCACAGAGATCCACCTGCCTCTGCTTCCCTAGTGTTGGGATTAAAGGCGTGCACCACCACCACCCAGCTGATTTTGTTTTTAATATTTTATCTTGTGAATGTGGCTGTGCATGAGAATGAGTTGCTCACAAAGGCCAGAAGAGGGGGTAAGAGTCCTTGAAGCTGGCCTTAAACCATCATTTGTAAACTCCCTGACTTGTGTACTGGGAACTGAACACATGTCCTCCCCACTAGTGGTGTGTGCTCTTAACCACGGAGCCATTTCCTGAGGCCTCATTTTCTTGGTTTGATTTTGTCTTTTGTTTTGAATCAACAGTGTATATTACTCCTGGGGTCGTGACTTTTCAGGTAAGTTCTCACTGAGGAGTTACGAGTCTGAAACTCCATCAGCAAACAGCTTTTGTTTCGTGGCTAACAAAGGTGTCCCTCAGAAACGGTCTTTGGTTTCAGCTCGTTTTTTAATTTTCCTGAAGAAATCCGGCAGCAATGAGATGGTGTTATTTTTCTAACATTTCCCTCCTGCAAACTGGAAACCCTGTGTGGAATCTGGAAGAATTAATGTACAGGGTAATCTTTTGTCCAAAACACATAGCATACTTTGCTATTTAATAGAGCAGAACCATTCACCACTCTACTGTGTTAAGGGCAAGGTTACTTTCCTCTTTTGTTCCTGGGAAAGAATTCAAAGCCTCAGATTTCTTTTTCTTTCCTTGATTTGACAGGATGTAATAATTTTTTTATGGATTTTTTTTATGTAAAAGCCATCTTAATTCACTAACTCAGAGGGCCATGTCTTTAGACCACAAACTAGCGTTTGCCTGCCCTTAACTTAAGCCAATCACAGACTCTCTTATTTCTCCTTGCCAGGTATGTTCCCGACTCCATAGAAGTAAGATATGGTTGTGTGGTTTAAGGGCTACCCTGTGGCACTTACTGAAACAGATTTCTTTTGCACTTAAGAAAAAGTAAACCTTCTTGATTCCGACTTGCATTTTCAGACAATGTGTACAAAAGAAAGAATCGATGACTTTGCTGTTTGTTTGGATATGGTTCTGTGCCTCCTACATCTACCTCAGATTCTGATGGGACCTTCTACTTCAGTGAAGTAGGTGTGGGTGGGGAAAGTCGAAAGAACCAATTCAGTCATACTTTTCAAATTTCATGAATTTTACCTTAAAGATACAAAAAGAGAAAAGAAAAGAAAAGCCCACCTTTCTGAGTCAGACTCAGAAGGGTGGGCAGAACCAGATGAACCTCCTGGCCACTGGCCTCCAGGGACTTCTCCCTAGGGGATGAGAATTCTGGGAAGGGAAGTCCAGTATCTCTGAAGGGATAATGGCCTAAGGTGAAACTGCCTCCCTAGGAGTGGTCCCTCCTTCAGAGGGGTGGTTCCTTAGCCAGGTCACTGACCTTATTCAACTGGAATGTCCTATTCCCACCCAGCCTGGACATTCTGTTCTCTGGGTCAGAAGTTTTCCTTCACTTTATTGCTGTTCTAACTTAAGGCAACTTGAAGCAGATCAGGCAAAGAAGAGAACTGTTAGAAATTAGCAGTCTTTGTAGTTCTGCGTTGAGGGCTTCCTGGCTTAGGCTTCTTATTAATCAAGATCCAAAGAGGCCTCAGACTCTGGTCTCTGTGTCCTGCTCTGCCCTTTCCCGACACTAAGTGACGTCTGTTTGAAGTTTACAACCCCAGCTCTCGTTTGACCTAGTCCAGCCCAGCTGTGGCCCTTGCAAGGCACACAAGGCCTCTGAAGAAAGGAACCACAGAATGAAACTTCTAAGAGCAAAGAAGCAAAAGCTCCTGCTTCTCCTTTCTCCCCTTTAGCTGAGTGTAACTGCAAAGTCAGACGGCAAGGGATCCCTTCTAATGTAGTGCGGACAGCAGTTCGGCACTGGGGGCGGGAGAAGGATGGGCGATAAAGTCGGAGTCAGATTACCACTGCCTTTGTTAGGCGTTTCATTCCAGCCCAGAGCACCACTGCTCTTCAGCCTCTAGTAGCTTTTTTTTTAGCTTCGTCATTCTACCACCTTACAAGGCTAGCACAAGCGTAGGCTAGTTCACAGTGGAAGGTGACCTCCACGGAGTAAGGCAGTTCACTATCTCCTGACAGCTCCAATTACCACTAATGGGTCTATTCAACAGCCATTCCCCGTGCCCTGTCATCTCACCATTTTAGGGTGTGTACGACCTTTAGACCCTGTTCCAATTCCTTTCCTCCCCTCAACCCCTTGATTTTTTTCTTCATAAAGATTTTTCTTTATAACATCATATTAAAATAGAAATACAAAAGCTACTGTTCCCCACATCTGGGCCTGTTAGCTAAGATCATCTGCAAAGACAGTAGCAGCCCCAAGGGACTTGCTGATCAGCAGGGGTGTTCTTTTGCGTGGGGAAATAATTTCAACAGATAAAGTAACTATGCCTATGTCAATAAATATTAAAAATGTTTTTGTTTCATTTAAACTTCTAAGTAGGTGAAGAGGGTACCTTTCCTTTTGCTTTTCCTCCTATCCAGCTGTTAAAATGAAGCCACTCTAGCCCAGATAATCTGTGGTCTCTAGCCCTCCCTCAAATTAAATGCTATAAATTTTCAGCACGGACTCTCAAGTTAGTAGAGCAAAGACGACTTGGTGATGACAGTTCAAAGACTTCTTCTGACTTTCTAAATTTTTCAAACCTTGCTATGTTGTGGAGATTGACCTTGAACTCTTGATCTGCCTGCCTTTACCTCCCAATACCAGCATTACAGATGTGTGGCACCCAGCTCAGATAACACAAATGTCTTAGTTAGGGTTCCTATTGCTGTGAAGAGACACCAGAATCAAGGCAACTCTTATAAAGGAAAGCATTAATTAAGGGCTGGCTTATAGTTTCAGAGGTTTAGTCCATTATCATCATGGCAAGAAGCTTGGTAGATGCAGACAGACACGGAGCTGGAGAGGTAGCTGCGAGTTCTACATCTGGATCCTCAGGCAGCAGGAAGGGACTGAGACACACTGGCCAAGCTTGAGCCTCTCAGATCTCAGTGCCCACCCCCAATAACATACTTCCTCTAACAATTCCACACCTACTCTAACAAGGCCACCCTCCTAATAGTGCAACTCTATGAGGGTCATTTTCTTCAAACCACTACATTCCACTTCCTGGCCCCTATAAGCTTGTAGCCATATCATAATGCAAAATGCATTCAATCCAGCTTTAAAAGTCCCCAGTCTATCACAGCATTGGCACTTTTTAAAAGTCCAAAGTTCAAAGTATCTTCTGAGAGTCAAGCAATCTCTTCACTATAACCCCTGTACAATCAAAATGAAAAGGAAGATCGCATGCTTCCAACACACAGTGGCACGGGATACACATCACCATCCCGAAAGGGAGGGAAGGGAGTGTAGAGGGGAAGTACTAGACCAGAGCAAGACCAGAAAAATAGCTGAGCAAACTCCAAACTCTGCATCTCCACATCTGATGTCAAAGAGCTCTTCAGCTCTCCAACTCCTTTTGGCTTTGCTGACTACAACACATTTCTTTCTCTTGGACTGGTTCCACTCCTGTAATCAGCTTTCTTGGGCAGGCAGGGATCCCACAGTTCTGGCATTTCCAACATTTTGGATTCTCCAAGGCAATCCAGGCTTCACCTTCACAACTTCAGGAAGTAGCCTCTCCAGGCCTCCATGCAGGGACACCCCTGACACATGCCTAACCTCCGCAGCTTTCCTTAGTCTCAGAGGGAACTCCTACAACCCCTTCTTCTATCCTTGACTCTAAAGCCAGAACCACAAGGCCCTAGTTCTGCCAAGTTCTGCTCCGGCTGAAACACAGCACCCTTGTTCAATTGCATCTTTATCAGCTTTCTGATTTAATGGTTTCCTTCAATGACTAAGTTTGGCTGTCCTGAAACTCGATGTGTAGACCAAGATGGCCTCAAACTCAAAGATCTCTCTGCTTCTGCCTCTAGAGTGCTGGGATTAAAAACATGTACCATCACACCTGCTGGCTCTAAGCTTTTTATTATTATTATTATTATTATTATTATTATTATTATTTCGTTTCACAAACTGGAAGCTTAGCTGAGTGGGATCTTGCCCTGAGGTCACCATTCTCTTTATTCCATTTAACATCAGGGTTTTCTTTAATCTATTAGTCTATTTAATACAGAATTTAGCCGGGCGGTGGTGGCGCACGCCTTTAATCCCAGCACTCGGGAGGCAGAGGCAGGCGGATCTCTGGGAGTTCGAGGCCAGCCTGGTCTACAAGAGCTAGTTCCGGGACAGGCACCAAAGCTACAGATAAACCCTGTCTCGAAAAACCAAAAAAAAAAAAAAAAAAAAAAAAAAAAAAAAAAAAAAAAAAAATTTAGCTCCATTCTACTTTCTCCTTGAATTGTACATTTTGTATTTTTCCTTGCTCAGCTTTCTCTTGTTATTTCTTCTTTTTTTTAAATTTATTTATTTACAACTTATACCGCATTCTGCTTCCATGTATCCCTGTAGGCCAGAAGAGGGCACCAGATCTCGTTATAGATGGCTATGAGACATCGTGTGGTTGCTGGGAATTGAACTCAGGACCTCTGGAAGAGCAGTCAGTGCTCTTAACCTCGGAGCAACCCCTCCAGCCCATTATAGGTCTTCATAGAGTGACATTAATAACCCCACAACAGTCAATACTAGGCTGTATTGAAATTTCCTCTGCCAAAACAATTAATCCAAAACTCATCAATTTATCCTCAGACATACATTTTGGACAAGGGCAAAGACCAGCCACATTCTTCTTCCCCCAAATTATCACAAGAAAGGTCCCAGGCCACATATTAGCATTCTTCTCCTTTGAAACCTCTTAAGACAGACCCCCACAGTTCAATCACCCCCAGCAACATGGTCTTTTATGTTCTTACTGATGGCCCATTGAGCCCCGGTTAAAGGGCATTCAACTGCTTCAACTAATCCAAAGACCCAGAGTCCTTATTCCTCCAAACAAAACCATGGTCAGGCCTATTGCAACAATCGCCCAGTCCATGGTACCAACTTCTTTCTGTCTTAGTTAGGGTTTCTATTGCTGTGAAGAGAAACCATGACCCAAGCAACTTTTTTTTTGTTTGTTTTTGTTTGTTTGTTTGTTTGTTTTTTCTAGACAGGGTTTCTCTGTGGCTTTGGAACCTGTCCTGGAACTAGCTCTGTAGACCAGGCTGGTCTGGAACTCACAGAGATCCGCCTGCCTCTGCCTCCCGAGTGCTGGGATTAAAGGCGTGCGCCACCACCGCCCGGCTGACCCAAGCAACTTTTATCAAGGAAAGCATTTCGTTGGAGTTGGCTTACAGCTTCATAGGTTTAATCCATTATTGTCATGGCAAGATTCCTGGAGGTACGCAGGCAGACATAGTGCTGGAGAGAGAGCTGAGAGTTCTACATCTTGATCCTCAGGCAGCAGGAGGAGACTGAGACACACTGGGCCTGGCTTGAGCATCTGAGACCTCACAGCCCACCTCTTCCACTGATGTACACCCTCTAACAATGCCACACCTGTTTCAACAAGGCCACACATCCTAGCAGTGACGCTCATGAGGGCCATTTTATTCAAACCACAACAGAAAAAAAACAGCTGCATATTCATATGTATTCACTTGTGTGTGCTCATGTATATGTTTGTATGTATATGTATATGAACATGTAGTACATGTGTACTACAGGTTATGTGTGGAGGTTATAGGAACACTTTTGGGATCCAGTTCTCTCTCCACCATGTGGATGCTAGGAAGGGAACTCTGGCTATCAGGCCTCTACTGCAGTGGTCCTCAATCTTCCTAATGTTTTGACCCTTTACTACAATTCCTCATGTTGGGGTGACCCCTCCAGCCTTAAAATTATTTTTATTGCTACTTCATAGCTGTAATTTTGCTACTCTTATGAATTGTAATGTAAATTTTTTTTGGAGATACAGGTTTGCCAAAGTAATTGTGACCTACAGGCTGAGAACTACTGTTTCTCCATTTGGCCAGGCCTGATGAAGAAACCCTGTTGGGCCTAAATACAAAAGTTTTTTGACCATAAAAACATGTGCTCAGCTATGTTTATAGCAGAACTACTTTATCATAGCCAGAATCTGAAAACCCAAATATATCTCGTTTCCACCTAGGATAAATGAGACATCATCCTTTTAAATATCCATGAATACCACAAAATATCTTTTCTTTTAATTTTATGGAAAAACTATTCCCAAAGAGCTGGTTTAAAATTCTCCTTACTTCCTTCCTTGTGTTGAAATCAAATATTCTCAGTGTCACACAAAGAAACACATAAACAAAATGAAAGTAACTTGGCAATGCAAACCCTTTCTGCAAAAATGGTGCTCCATTACCAAACCCAGGCTCATGAGCACAGCAAGGTGCTCCATGACCAAACCCAGGCTCGTGAGCACAGCAAGGTGCTCCATGACCAAACCCAGGCTCGTGAGCACAGCAAGGTGCTGCATTACCAGGCTGGCAAGCACAGTGAGGCAGGACATTGGTTCCCTTGGTTCTTTTCTAAATCTGATGGTGACTGTCTTTCCCCCAGAGATTGAATTCCAACCTCAGCTTCTGAGAGTCCTTAGTTTTAAAAGAATCTGTGCAAAGGAAAGAGAGGGAAAGGAGAAAGGGTCATCCAGGCCAAATTCCAGAAATACAGCAGGGCCTTAGTTTTAACAGAAGTTTTATCATATGGGGAGATTAAAAGCTATTCATAAGTGTTTTCTGTGGGGCAGAGGGTGTGAGCTTGTTCAATATTAGCCCTTGAGCTGGGCAGTGGTGGCGCACGCCTTTAATCCCAGCACTCGGGAGGCAGAGGCCGGAGGGTCTCTGTGAGTTTGAGGCCAGCCTGGTCTACAAGAGCTAGTGCCAGGACAGGCTCCAAAAACAAAACAACAACAACAAAAAATTAACCCTTGACTGACAAGCTACTTTTGGTATAAAAATGAATTCTGACACTTTAACAGATCTTTTCTCTTATTTTCGCATTTTCTTTTTGTTTGTTTGTTTTTCGAGACAGGGTTTCTCTATGGTTTTGGAGCCTGTCCTGGAACTAGCTCTTGTAGACCAGGGTGGTCTCAAACTCACAGAGATCTGCCTGCCTCTGCCTCCCAAGTGCTGGGATTAAAGGCATGTACCACCACTGCCCGGCTTGTTTTCTTTTTAACTTTCTTTTCACTTATTCTTTGTGTCTTTCCCATCATGCATCTCAATCTCATTTATCTCCCTGTCCCTTTGATTCCACCCTCTGCCCTCACATCCCCCTCCAAAATAAAATAAAATTTAAAAGAAAAAAAAAGAGAAAAGTCTCATTGTGGAATCTGTAGTGTGACATAGTGAGTCACACAGTATAACACCCTTTAGTCCATATATCTTCACTTGCAAGCGTTCATCACAGAGGTCAAGAGTCATGGGTCTGGTTCAGGTCTCTAAGTTGTGATACACCATCGATACAGAATTGGAGAAGTAGGAAAGAAAATTGAGTAATTTACTAAAGTTATACAGGGCCCAAAGCAAAGCTTTTATGGATTTTTTTTTACAAATATTGACTTAAGCAATAATAGAATACACCAAATTCAGAAGATAGACTAATAATAATTGAATCTCTGGATTTTGAAATGCCAATTTTCTATGTAAAAGAATAACTAGGCCATTAAAGACAAGGTTAACACCTTTAGAGTAATGAATTTGAGATACAATTAATATTGAATCTCATGGCCTTTATGATACATGGAGAGGAAAGTTGATTTCCAGAGGTTTGAGGAAAAAATCTAAATGTCAAGTGTTATAATTGTGGCAATGAAGGTCACCTTATAAAGGATTGTAGACAGGGAGTTCCTAGAAACAATATTTTTTCTAAGAATAATCCATTCAGGATGGTCCTCTATTTTGGATTATGCAGAAGGTATGGCAAAGGCAGGCACTGGACTAATGAATGTAAGTCAATAAGGAATATTTAAGGTAGTCCTTTGCTGTCAGGAAACTCTGTGAGAGCCTCTTGCAGACACCTGTGCCAAATCTGGTCCAGTAATTTCCTGCCATTGTAGAGGAAACTCCTTCCCAGAGCAATTAAAGAAACCATACTATTGTAAGAAAACATACTAAATAAGACACCAAAGGGAGATCAAGGGGATATAAATTGGAAAAGAAGTCAAACTCTCACTGTTTGCTGATGGTATGATAGTTTACATAAGTCATCTCAAAAATTCTACCAAGGAACTTTTACAACTCATGAACACTTTCAGTAAGGTATCAGGATACAAGATAAACTAAAAAAAAAAAATCAGTAGCCCTCGTGTACAAATATGATAAAAGGGCTGGGGAAGAAATAAGAGAATCAACACCCTTCACAATAGCCACAACTAGCATAAAATATCTCAGAGTAACTCTAACCAAACAAGTGGAAGACTTGTATGAAAAGAACTTTAAATCTTTGAAGAAAGAAATTGAAGAAGACACCAGAAAATGGAAAGACCTCCCATGCTTTTGAGTAGGCAGAATTAATATAACAAAAATGGCAATCTTACCAAAAGCAATCTACAGATTTAAAGCAATGCCCATCAAAATCCCAGCAAAATTCTTCAAAGACCTCAAAAGAACAGTATTCAACTTCATTTGGAAAAGTAAAAAAACCCAGGATAGCCAAAACAATCCTGTGCAATAAAAGAACTTCTGGAGGCATCACAATCCCTGATTTCAAACTCTACTACAGAGCTACAGTACTGAAAACAGCCTGGTACTGGCATAAGAACAGACAGGAGGACCAATGGAACCAAATAGAAGACCCAGATATCAATCCACACATCTTCGAACACCTGATATTTAATAAAGAAGCAAAAAAATGTCAAATGGAAAAAAGAAAGCATATTTAACAAGTGATGCTGGCATAACTGGATATTAACATGTAGAAAAATGAAAATAGACACATATCTATTACCACACACAAAACTCAAGTCCAAATAGATCAAAGACCTCAACATAAAGCCAGCTACACTGAACCTTATAGAAGAGAAAGTGGGAAGTACACGTGAAGGCATTGGCACAGGGAACCATTTTCCAAATATAACCACAGCAGCACAGACACTGAGAGAAACAATTAAGAAATGGAACCTCCTGAAACTGAAAACCTTCTGTAAAGCAAAGGACATGGTCAACAAGACAAAACGACAGCCTACAGAATGGTAAAAGATCTTCACTAACCCCACATCAGACAGAGGTCTGATCTCCAAAATATACAAAGAACTCAAGAAATTGGACACCAAAAGATCACATAATACGATTTAAAAAATGAAGTACAGACCTAAACAGAGAACTTTCAACAGAAAAATCTAAACTGGCACAAAGACACTTAAGGAAATGTTCAACATCCTTAATCATCAGAGAAATGCAAATCAAAACAACTCTGAGATTCCGTCGTACACCTATAAGAATGGCCAAGATCAAAAACACTGATAACAACATATGCTGGAGAGGTTTTGGGGAAAGGGGAACACTTCTGCATTGCTGGTGGGAATGCAAGCTGGTACAACCCCTTTGGATGTCAGTGTGTCCATTTCTCAGAAAATTAGGAAACAACCTTCCTCAAGACCCAGTAATACCACTTTTAGGTATATATCCTAAGGACGCTCAATTGTGCCACAAGGACATATGCTCAACTATGTTCATAGCAGCTTTGTTTGTCATGGCCAGAACCTGGAAACAACCTAAATGTCCCTCCTTGATCGAAGAATAGGTAAGGAAAATGTGGTACATTTACACAATGGAATACTACACAGCAGAAAAAATGATGACCAGGAGAGGGCGCTGAAAGCCCTGGAACTGGAGTTCTAGGCTGTGATAGGCAAACATCTGGGTGCTGCAAACAGAACCTGAGTTTTCTTCAAGAGTAACAAGTGCTGTTGACCACCAAGCTATGTCTCTAGCCCCTACATTTATATTTTTGAAACAGGGTCTCTCACTGCCTTCAGATTCACTACCTAGACTGTGGTGGACAGGACACCAAAGGATGGGCATGTCCCTGCCTCCTGGCATTGAGATTACAGGAGTATGTTTTAAGTTTGGATTCTGAGGATAAAATATAGGCCATTGGGCGACAGTTTCCAAGTTTACTGCCTGAGCTATCCTATTTCTTCCTCTTTTTATTTATTTTATGTGCATTGGTGTTTTGTCTGCAAGTATATCTGTGTACGAACATGTTAGATTCCTTAGAGTTGAGTAATGGAGCCTTTAAGAAGAAATTAGGCTTAGAAGAGTTCATGGGGTCGGACTCACGTGCTGACTTTGGAGAGTATATAAGAGGTAGAGATGTGGGGGCTGGAGAGATGGCTGAGAGGTTAAGACCACTGGCTGCTCTTCCAGAGCAACTGGGTTCAATTTGCAGCACCCACATGACAGCTCACAACTGTCTGTAACGTTTATCACAGGGGATCTAATTCTGCAAATCATAAAAGCAAAGCAACCAATCACTAGAGAGACCTTTTACCTCTATCAAGTCATCAGGCCAAAAGGGTGAGATCCTGTCTCCAGGAATCCTCAGACTCCACACTCCAGTGAGTTCCTGTCTCTTCCCCTTTCTATTCCTCTCTCCACCCAGCAGTATCCCTCCTGTCTCCACCTCCCTAGTGCTGGGATTAAAGGTGTGTGGCTCCCAAACACTGGGATTAAAGGTGTGAACCACCACCACCTGGATCTGTTTCTGGATCGATCCTGGGTAGCCAAGGGTAGCCTTGAACTCACAGACATCTGTCTGCCTCTGTCTCCATAGTCCTGGGATTAAAGGTGTGTGCCAAGGCTCCCTGACCTCTAGTGGCTTAACTTTGCACTCTGACCTTCAGGCAAGCTTTATTTATTAAAATACAAATAAAATATCACTATATCTAATGCGTCTTTGGGCAGCCATGGGCACCAGGCATGTAGGTAGTGCATAGATATACATTCAGGCAAAACACTCATACACATAAAATTTCAAAAAGAAAACTTTAAAAATTCTGCTAAAAGCTCATCATTTTACTTTCTAGGTTTCTTTAATTAAAAATGTAAAAGGTTTGACTTGCATTATTTACACAGTCAAAATTCACATAGAGAGAAACTAAGCATCCATGTACGGGTCTATCCATAAGCAACCCACGGATGCCTCTTAAATGCATGGGGGTAAAGCCAATCATACCTCCAGTTTTCAAACGCAGGATTTGCAGGAGAATTCAAACCACTGCATTATAATGAAGCTGTGTCCCCGGCTTTAAAGACAAGGCCTACTGTTTCAATCCTAGTAGAAACAGTATGATGCCCTCAAAGAGAGTCTTCCTGGGAGATGTATTGGTTTCTCGCGAGCCTCGGCCACGGGAGGATTAACTGGAGAAGCTCTGCATTTCTGAGATCTTTACTTCTCACTTACTGGTATCCTTAGTAACCAGAAGCCCACAAGTCAGACATAATTCTGCCCTAGTCTGAAAACATGTCTGATTGAATTCACGCACGGTAATCTTCACTGTCTTTAGTCCTTGTAAATGCGGCTGTGTGTCATCGCTTTGTGCTTACTTGAGGATTATGCCAGGCAGAGTGTTCAAATCACTAATTCTGTCACCTGCTTCATAATTCCTAGATATGAGGTTGGCAGGGGGTCACACTTTCTTAGGTCTCTAAATCAAATTAAGCCAGGGGTGGTCTGTCACCTTCTGAAGGCTAGCTCCCTCCCAAGGATGGTGTCACCAGGCACTGTCCTCTTTGTCTTCCCTGAGATGGTGCAGGAAGGTCCTGGTCCTTAATCTGTGGAGAAAGCCTAAAGATGTTCCTTGGCTAATGACTGTGTGTCGCGTCGCAGTCAAACGGACTTTCCTGGAGAAGCTCCAGGGGACCCTTGCTTACACCAATGTAAGACTGGGTGTTTTGCTTTTTTTGTTTGTTTGTTTTTTTGATCACAAAGCTCCGAGGGGCCTGAAAATTAGTGTCTTTCTTAATTTCCCAGAAGATCAATTCTGAAGTTGAGTCCTAGGCTTTTCTCCTAGAAGCACAAAAACTGTTTCTTTGAATGAAGATAAGATTCTTTGCTGATAAGACTGGAAGGAAAAGGAGGGCTACAGCCAGCACAGCTATACTGCACTTTTTGGAGCTGAGTTCACCGCTGGTCACTGTCAGATTTTCTTTTAATAACATAATTCTTTACTGGTTCTTTGGGAATTTCATATCATGCACCCCAATCCCACTCACCACCCTGTCCCTCCGTATCCTCTCCTCACCCCTGCAGTACCCTCCCAAAATAAATCCCTGCAAAATCAATTTAAAACAAAACAAAGCAAGTAAGCAAGAAAAAAATGCCTTGTTCCTCTTCTTTCCAACTCCACACCATTCGTGTGTGGCACCGAGCGCTGCTGTGTGTCACGCAGTATACTCTTTTGTCAGATCAGCCCCACCCACAAAGTGTTCTTTGCAATGAGTCTTCGGTGTGGTTCGAGGCCTCTGGTTCACCATCATCACTGAGCCCTCACCAAATCTCCTCTCGGATGTCCAGCTGTTGGTCGGAGTCATGGAGACCTGCAGTTATTGTTCCCTTCATGAACCAGAAGATGGTTTTTGAAACATTTTTTTCTTTTAAAAAAAAATTATAAAGGTAGTGAAGCACTTGAGACCATTTGCTGCTCTTTCAAAGGAGTTGGGCTTGATCACCAGCACCCACATAGTGGCTCACAAGTCTCTGTAACTCTAGTTCCAGGAATTCTGATGTCTTCTGGCACCTATGGCCACCAGACATGCACACGGTGTTATGATTCCAGACACTTCCAGGTTCCAGAGCTACGCATGTGCAGATAAGCGCCCAAGCAAAATACTTGGCCACCCCCAGGGACCTACGTGACCTACGTGCAGCATGGTTGCATCACCTACATATGATGCATTACCTAAGCCATTGCGCAGCATGCTTGAGCTCTGTCATCTGCTTATGACGTAGCTATGTCAACCCCCAGTGCGCATGCGCTAGGCAGCCTTTATAAGCTGGACGCGCCATCTTCACGGTCTCTTTTCTCCACACCAACTTCCCCAGCCCTGTTTATATATCTCCTCTAATAAACTCTTAAGTGGGTTTGTTGTGTGCTTCGTTCTTACTCACACCAGGTAATTTCACATGCTATATTATGCATGTAGATTCTCGTATGCATACATATAAAAAGAAATAAAACACATACATAGTGGCACACGCCTTTAGTCTACACTTGGGAGGCAGAGGCAGGTGCATCTTCGTGAGTTGGAGGCCAACCTGATCTACAAAGCAAATTCCAGGACAGCCAGAGGTAAATAGAAAAACCTTGTCTCAAACAAAACAAAGAACAGAAACATATAAACATGTGTTGGGTTAAATCTTAAGAGGGAGGGGGACGCCGGGCGGTGGTGGCGCACGCCTTTAATCCCAGCACTCGGGAGGCAGAGGCAGGTGGATCTCTGGGAGTTCGAGGCTAGCCTGGTCTATAAGAGCTAGTTCCGGGACAGGCACCAAAGCTACAGAGAAACCCTGTCTCGAAAAACCAAAAAGGGGGCTGGAGAGATGGCTCAGTGGTTAAGAGCATTACCTGCTCTACCAAAGGTCATGAGTTCAATTCCCAGCAACCACATGATGGCTCACAACCATCTGTAATGAGGTCTGGTGCCCTCTTCTGGCCTGCAGACATACATACAGACAGACTATTGTATGCATAATAAATAAATATAAAAAAAAGAAAAACCAAAAAAAAAAAAAAAAAAAGAGGGAGGGGACATGGAAACACAGCGTACTGACTCTGACCTCACTTCTGTCAATCATCTGACCAGCACTACACTGTTTGAAACTCACTTGTTCACTTACTTTCCTTGTCTGCATCCCTTTTACACGGTCTCCTTAGCTCACATACGTACACAGACTGGAAGCACTCAATAGGTCCTGTGAGCCACTGTAACCTCAGTACCTAGAATGTTACTTAGTGATGGACCATAGGTGGTAAATTTCTTGGATATGTAGTGTTAAAATCAGCCCAGATATCACGAACAAATGATGTAGAAAGGAGACAAGCCATAAGCCACCAGATTTAGAAAGTTTCAGAAATCACCTAATATTAATATACTGAGTGATAATAATGCATGCAAAATACTACTGTGTCCTCAACCTAATTCTCCTCACCATAATCTCATTTCTTAGATATTGGTTCTGTGTCACCAGGTCACCACAAGTAGGAAAGATTTTCTTGGAGCTTGGAGCTCAGTTGGTAGAGTGCTTGCACCTAGCATTCCCAAAGTCCTGGGTCTGATCCCTAGCACTCAGTAAACTGGGCATGATGCTGCATGCCTGCAACCCCAGAAGCACCGTGACAGAAGACCAAGCAAAGGCGCCATCTCTAGAGTTCTGGAGTGCCTAACCTGTATAACCAAGAGCCAAGAAGGGGCCATGGAAGGCTGTGAGATTCTGCACTATAGAGCCTTATACATTTAGGGCAGAGATCTGTAAATAGTCATTTTCTAGCATGCTCTTCGAATCCCCACACTTTGTGTAGCTCTCTGTTTATTAGAGATGAAGTTTAAATAATAGAAAAATATTCCTACTTGAATACAGGTCACGCCTTTAATCCCAGCACTTGGGAGGCAGAGGCAGGCGGATCTCTGTGAGTTCGAGACCAGCCTGGTCTACAAGAGCTAGTTCCAGGATAGGCTCCAAAACCACAGAGAAACCCTGTCTCGAAAAACCAAAAAAAAAAAAAAAAAAAAAGAATACAGGTCAAAAATGGAAAAGTGTGTTTACTCTTAATTCTAAGACACAGTTGATGTTTCTAAAGTACTCATTTTGTGTTCAGAGTCTTCTACGGCCTAAAGACAATTTAAGCTACTATTCTACCTTGTAGTTAAAGCAAGTTGAAGTCTCCTTAGACTCTAGCATCGAAAAATGGAACAAGAGTTAGCCGGGAGCAAAAGATATGAGAATCAACAGCGAACAGCTGATAACGAAAGCCACAAAATACTGGAGAGATGGACTCTGTCGGAGAGCCTGTACTTGCTCTGGCGGAAGACTTGTGTTCATTTTCTGCAGGCAGGTCAAGCACCTGGAACCGGATTCCTCCAGGACATGCAGTCACAGCACAGACAGACGCTTGGTTGTTGATTCAGTTTTGTTTTACTCGTCAATTTGACACAAGCTGGAATCATTTAGGAAGAGAAATCCTCAATGGAGGCATTGCTTTCATCAGATTGGCCTGTGGGCAAATCTATGGGGCATTTTATTGATTGATGTTTGACGTGGGAGGGCCCAGCCCCTTGTAGGATATGTCATACCTGGGCAGGTGGACCTGGGGTGTGTAAGAAAGCAAACTAAAATAGTCGAGGGGAGAAAGTCTGTAAGCAGCACTCATCTATGGCCTCTCTTTCAGTTCCTGCTTCCAGATTCCTGGCCTGTAGGTGGAGTTTTCTGTCCTGCCAGGTAATTCCCAAATAACCACACAGAGACTTGCTATTAATTTTAAGTGCTCAGCTAATAACTTAGACTTGTTTTTAACTAGTTCTTTAACTTGTACCTTGCAGGGTCTATCGATGGGGTGGGGGTGCTGGAGCAGTCTACCGGCAGAAAGCTTGCCTGCTGGCTGGCTAGAGAAGCCAGCTCTTGTAACTTAAATTAATCCATTTCTATTCATCTATGTGCTACCCCGAGGCTCGTTCACCTCATCTACAAACTTCCCATGTCGGTTCTTACTAATCTACACAAGACTCCTCTGACTACAGCCTCATTCTTCCCAGTGTTCTCTGCCCCCAAAATCTTGCCTAACTATTGATCAATCAGCTTTTCATTAGCAATGAGAGCAACACATCTTCACAGTGTACAGAAGGATTTTTCCACAGCACTGACATGTTTGAGCTCCTGCCCTGGCTTCTCTTAATGAAGAGACCGTGATCAGGACCTGAAAACCAAACCCTTCTTCCCTCAAGTGGAGTTTGGCCTTAGTGTTTTATCACAACAGCAGAAAAACAAGCTAAAACATGCACAATACATACTTTAAAAACTGAAATTCATCTTAAGTTTTCATAAAATAAAATAAGTCATAGAATAAGATGGTTATGAAGACTTAGAAGAAGAAAAAGAAGTAAAGATAAAACCTACATGAAACAAATAATAAGAATGGATGGGAAGCCGGGCGGTGGTGGCCCACGCCTTTAATCCCAGCACTTGGGAGGCAGAGGCAGGCGGATCTCTGTGAGTTCGAGACCAGCCTGGTCTACAAGAGCTAGTTCCAGGACAGGCTCCAAAACCACAGAGAAACCCTGTCTCGAAAACAACAACAACAACAACAATAAAGAATGGATGGGAAAAGGAAAGTTTTAAATTTAAAATAAAAACAAACAAAAAAAGAATAAAAAATTTTAGGCACAGTATTGTACACCAACAATCCCTAATTCCAGCAGTTGGGAAGCAGGAGGATCAGAAATTCATGTCCACATAGTGAGTCCTGCCCTCCTCTTCTCAACCAAACCAAACCAAAACACAGCAAAGAAAACAAAATGTGTGATTGAAACGGACAGGCTAGAATGTGAGGAGTTTGTCAATTGCATCAAAGTGTTCAAAAACAGTAAAGCAGTTGCAAGGATGGAAAGAAACTGCAAGGTAGCCACGCAGATCTGCTAGGAGTGATAACGACTTCCAGCACATGCCTTCTGCTCCGTCTTCCAGAGAAAATCTTCCAAGCAAAGTTCATTGTTCATCTTTCAAGCAAAGCTCATTGTTCTATCTGGGTTCCAAGGTATCCAGGTGAGATGGCTATTCTTGGTTGTCAGCTTGACCACATCTGGAATGAACTACAATTCAGAAATGGAGGGCACATCTGTGCGAGACTTTTTGCTTGGTTTGAAGTGGGAGAATCCACTTCTCGTCCAGACCTTGGAGGTAGAAAGACACACACCTTTGATTCAGATCTTGAGGAGGGAAGACACACCTTTAACCTGGGCCACACCTGCTGCTGAAAGTCTCTACAGAGACGGGAGAGAAGGAAGCTTTTGCTTTATGCCTGCTAGCAAGTGCATTCTTTTGTTAGCATTAGAGTCCACTTCCCACTTCCCCAGGATTCCAGCATCTACCGAAGACATTCAGTCTTGTCAATTGGACAACCTTGGGCCTCTTGGGCTTCCTTTTTACAACCCACCATTGTTGGATTAGTTGGACCATAGCTCATGATTTTAATAAATCCATATATATATATGTAAGTTCTGCTACTCTAGAGAATCCTGACTAAAACACCAGGAAAGCATCTCCCTCTGCTTCCAGGTAATGGAAACATCAGAATAAAATCAGAAAACAGAAATAAGTAGGCATGAGAGATCAGCAGCAAAGATAGAAATTTGAAAAACAACAGACAAGTGTGGGTAAGAGGAGTGTGGCCATTTTTTCAGCCCAAGGATCCTTGCTTCCTTTTCCCCAATCATTTTCTTCTTCTGTGCTTCTTTCTGTATCCTTGAAATAATGCCCACTGATCCTCTTCCCCCCCCCACCATGTATTAGTAACAAAAGAGTTAAGATTTAACAGGCAGAAGTTAGTTTGCAATTGACTTTGAAATGAATGACATAAAATATCTCTGATTAATCATAACAAGAAATGGGCAGGAACTGTATAAATATAACTACAAATTTTACTGAAGATCATAAAAGAAGCCCTGAATGAATGATGGTACTACCAAGATCCTGGCTAACAGTCTCAATTATAAAAGTGCCAGCTCTTCTCAAATTAATTTACAGGTTTAATGAATTGCTAATCAAAGGCCAAATGGGATCTCTTCTGAAGTAACTTGAAGTAACTTGGTGATACTAGAGTTGATTAGTCAGAAAAAATAAAGGAGAGGCCAGAAATAATTTTTGTTTTTCTCAGAGTTTCACTCTATAGCACAGGCTGCCTTCAAACTCTTGGCAAACTCCTTCCCTCAGATTCCCAAGGGCATAGATTACAGGTGTAAGCTACCACCACCAGCTAACCTGGAACTCAAGGATGACCTTGAACGGCTGATCTTCCTGCTCCACCCTTCAAGTGCTCGGATCCAAATCTCAGGCCTGTGTCATTTCATATTACATAAGCATGCTACTGAGCTATATATCCCCAGTCTGGGAAACACTTTATCAAGAACTGACAGGGTCTGAGGAGATGGCTTGACAGTTAAGCGTACTCCCAGCTCTTCAGAGGACAAGAGTTTGGCTTCCTGCAGCAATTTCTGGTCACTCACAACTGCAGTAGCTTTGTTACTTGTAGCCAAGAATGTAGATACAAAGACTTGTTCTGCCATGATTAAAACATTAAAATAGCCGGGCTTGTTGGTGCACACCTTTAATCCCAGCACTTGGAAAGCAGACACAGGCAGCTCTCTGTAAGTTCAAGGACAGTCTAGCTACTCTGTCTCAAAACAAAACAAACAAACACAAAAAACACATTAGAACAACAGAATGGTGGTAGTATAAATGTTTCGAAATATCTTTAGAACAGAACAAAGAGCCATAAATTGATAACATTCATTATAAAACTTATGCATTTTATTGAACTATTTTTAAGACTGGGTCTTACTATATAGTCCTGGTTATCCTGGAGCTCTCTGTAGACCAGCCTGGCCTCCAACTCACAGAGATTCTCCTGCCTCTGCCTCCTAAATGCTGGGATTAAAGACATGTGTTGCCATGTACAACTAAAATTTAGGAATTTTATTTCATTTATTTAAGGTGTGTATGCGTCGGAATGCAGGCCCAGATGTGCCACATACCCATGTGGATGTCACAGAAAAACATGCAGGGGTCCTTGCCTTCCACCTCATGGAGCAGGCTCTCCCTTGCTGTTTCTGCTGCCTACCGTGTACTCCACTCTAGTTGGTCCATGTGTGTCCAGACAATTGCAATCTTCCTGTCCCTGCCAACGCCCTCCCTCTCATCTGCTATAACAGTGCTGGGATTACAGATGTGCATGGCTGCATCTGTTTCATTTTTTTTAAACATAGATTCTGAGGATTGAACACCAGTCAGCAGGAATTCTAGGCTGCTGCTTTTATTTGCTGAGCCATCTTCCCAGACTTAAAATTAATTCCTCACGTGAAAGCTGAAAAGTATTCAATGTAAGATAAATATTAAAGCATGTATCTGGAACAAAATCAATGTTTGTCAAGGTGTTGGATGAAAAACTGGAAGAATATTTGGGGAGCTATTTACCTGTTCCTGAACTGGAGGAAGAATTGTTTAAGAACAAAATCAATGAACTAAATCACAAAGGAATCAAACAAAGGATTTAACTACATGAAAAATTCAAGTCACTCCAACAGAAACTTCAAAAATTGAAAAGTAAATTACAAAGCATAAAAATCGTTCAAGGTATCTGGCAAAATGTGTGTAGCAGTTTAATCAATAATGTGTGCAGCATTTTAAAGCCATAAAGACAACATGGAAACTTCGATGGAAAAAGGTAGAATGATGAACTACAGACGATTCTTCAAAGCAGAAATAAGAGTGAGCAATAAATAAGGAAAATGATTTGCTTTTTTTGTTTGGGTATTTCTTGAGGAGTGGGGGCTTTTTAGGACAGCATGTTCGACTCCCAAGCTGGCGTCAAACACACTATGTCATTGAAAATGGCCTAAAGACAGGAGTTCGACCACAAAAAGTCACTCTTAGAACAGTTCAGCTCCACACTCTTAATGACTTTCAACAGCCTTTGGGAGACATTAATTGGATTAGACCATCGATGGGATTAACAACAGGAGAAATAAAACCCCTATTTGAAATCTTGAGAGGTGACCCAAACCCCATGTCTCCCAGGCTACTGACACCTGGAGCTGTGAATGTCACTCCAACAGGCAAAGGGTCTGAGGCAGGCAAAGAAAGTCTAAGGGCCAGGGTCTGCAGCCCCTAACAGTTTGGGAACTGCATCCTCTCATACCTTCTTGGATCAGTATCCAGGCGAAGCATGCTTTCCTTTGGTGAGCAGCAGTCTCATCCTTGCAAACATCATCGGCTGCGTGGTTTACAGTCTTTTCTAATGCACTTTCTTTGATGTATATAATAAGCCTTTTATTATTTGTTTTCTAATATCTTTGAAAGAGATATTCAAAGTTTTTCTTTCCTGCAGGTCCATTGAGCAGCTAGTTTACTGCTAACTATGTTTCTGAATGGTACATTTCTTAAACTGTGTGTGACATGCATTTTTACACTATGAGTTTTTAAGTATGCAAATCTTGCTATTCCTGTATTCTGTTTTAGAGGTGTTGCTGTAGCACAGAAGAATCTCCACTGAGCATGACATGCAGGGTCCTTCATGAGTAGGCTCCTCATCTCTTCACCAGATACTAAGGTGCTGGAGGACACAAGATGAGTTTATCCACTCAAGAAGCAGAGGGCTGATTTAGCAGATGACAGGAGGTCAGTCACACATTTGTTCTAAGTCAAGGAGGTTTTAGGATATTGTGCTAGTTTGAATGTAATTGGACCCCATAAACTCATAAAGACTGGCACTATTGAGAAGTATGGCCTTGTTGAAATAGGTGCGGCCTTATTGAAGGAGTGTGTCACTGTGGGAGCAGGCTTTGAGGTCTCTTTTGCTTAACAGCTTTGCTCAGTGTCATTGTCCATTTCCTGTGTCCTTCTGATTAGCATGTAGCCAGCGCCCTGTCTGCCTGCATGCTACCATGCTCCCTGTCATGATGATAATGAACAGAACCTCTGAACTGTAAGCTGCAACCTCTGTTAAATGTTTTCCTTTTAATGAGTTTCTGTGGTCCATAGACAGATGACCTGGGCTTGTGGGAGCTCACAGACTCTGGACCAACAGTTAGCAAGCCTGCATGGGACTGAGCTAGGCCCTCTACAGGTGTGTGACAGTTATATAGCTCGGTCTGTTTGTCGGGCTCCCAGCAGTGGGATCAGGACCTGTCCCTGGCACTTGAACTGGCTTTGGGAAACCTGTTCCCCATGCTGGGTTGCCTTGCCCAGCCTTGAGGTAGTGGAGGAACTTGGTCCTGCCTCAACTTGGTGTGCCATGCTTTGCTCATGCCCATGGGAAACGGAGATGGAGAAGTGGATGAGAAGGGGGCAGATGGGAGGTGGAGGGGGAGGAAATGGGAGAAGGGAAACTGTTCTCAGTGTATAAAATAAATGAAATAATTAATTAAAAATTTTAAAAAGAGTTGCTGTGGTATCTCTATACAGCAATAAAACCCTAAGACAGTATTTTCTCATGAACTCAAAGACAAGCCACCCACCTTCCTTATCCTCTCTGTGCCTTAGCAGATGGCTTATGCTTTGTTTTGTTTTGTTACAGAATCTTCTCTGTAGCTCAGGCTGGCCTGAAACTCCCTATGTAGTTCAGGCTGGCTTTGTTGAGATTGCAGGAATGAGCCACTGTCCTAGTTAAAATTCCTATTGCTGTGGTGTAACACTATGACCAAAGCAACTTGGGAAGGGAAGGTTTTATTTGCCTTACGCTTCCAGATCATTGTAGGAAATCAGAACAGGAGCACAATCAGAACTGGAGGCAGGAACTGATGCAAAGGCCATGAAGGAATGCTGCTTACTGACTTACACATCATGGCTTGCTCAGCCTGCTTTCTTACAGAACCTAGGACCACTAGCCCCGGAAGGGTACCAAGACTGGGCCCTCCCACGTCAACCACTAATTAGAAAATGACCTACAGCTGGATTTTGTGAAGGCATGGTCTAAACTGAGGTTCTCTTGTGTCAAGATTCCAGCTTGTGTCAAATTGACATAAAAACTATCCAGCACAGCCACTGTGCCCTATAACAAAGGGTTATTTTTTATTATGGGTCTGTCAGAACAAGGCCTAGGTGTGAAAGAAGCAGACAATAAAAAGTTCTTCTTGTGGAGCCAGAGAGGTGGCTCAGTGGTTGCCAGCATCAGACAGCCCACCACTGCCCAATGGCACCATCTCAAGAAATAGAGACTTCTCTTTTGCCAATCTGTCTCTTTCCACTGTCTGACACCAGCAAACAAGCAAACAAAAGCCTGTTATTACCTTGCTTGCTTTCATGCTACCTTCAGATAGATAGCTGACCCAAACCTACCCTAGCACATTTTTAGAGTGTTTAGTGGGAGGCTAGCTAGCTGGAAGGGAAACTTCCAAGAGGACTATCCTGCAACACTCCCAGATTTCAAGGTTATTTTCTCTTTCAATTTTTGCAGAGGAACCCAACTTAAAGTTATTACTATTAATATTAGTAAGGACAGCGTATAAATGTGAGGCTATGTGCGTGCGTGCTTGTGTGTGTGTGTGTGTGTATAGGCATGTATTAATCCCACTGACCAAGAGAATAAGACCACTACCACAGTTTAAAGCCGAAATTGAAGTAGGCTTCAATTAAATACTGGCCAGGTGAATGGGCTCTGGCCAGGTCCATACCCAGGTACCTGGGAAATGGCCCAGAATCACAATTTGTCATAGCTGAAGAAGGAAAACCCATAATTTGTTCATTTTCCACCCGTCCAATCAGGGGCAAATATACATCTCCAGCCTATGAACCTCTCACCCACTTGTGATCAAGCACTTGGGTGCAGATGGGCCAAACAAACTTGTTTAGGGGAATGAAAGGCACGTGGCTTGTTATCTGCCGTAAACAACAGCCTCCAGCATTTCAGGAATTCTCTGTCCTTGGGCCAGGGGCTTGCAGATCAGAAGCATTTTTGTTTCATGGATTTCTTAGGCATAGTAATTAAAACTTAAAATGTAACTTTGGCTCTCACACATGCATTGTGGTGTTGGTTCTCTCTTTTCACCTTTAGGTAGGTACTGGGGGTGAAACTCAGGTTACCCAGCAAGCATCTTTACTTGCTTAGCCATCTGGCAGAAGGACTTGTCAGCACTAAAATCAGGACAGTGATCACCCAAGAAAGTAAGACCTTCTATTCAGTATTTAACTTCTCAGGGCCTTAGACTGCCTAGGCATAAAATGGAGACAACTTACCCAGCTTCATGGAAGTGTTACTGGGTTTTTAAAACAAGTTAAGTAAAATGTTTATAACTGTATCTGGCATATATAAACATTTGTTAAGTGAAAAAGAAATTAAGAAAGACATAGTTTTCCTTTCTGTATAATCTTCATGGAATGCTTCCATTTTCTGCCACTATCTTAAAGGGTTTCAAAAGTGAGTTTCCCACTTATCAATATGAATGAAAGTTCCTGTGGGGTGGGGGATGCACCTTACATTGAACCTCCTGTAATGCTGATTAAATGTTCAGAATGTGGCCGGGCAGTGGTGGCGCAAGCCTTTTATCCCAGCACTGGGGGGGGGGGGGGGGGGGGAGGGGCAGAGGCAGGCAGATCTCTGTAAGTTCGAGTCCAGCCTGATCTACAAGAGCTAGTTCCAGGACAGGAACCAAAAGCTATGGAGGAACCCTGTCTTGAAAATCAAAAAAAAAAAAAAAAATGTTCAGAATGTGAATGAGTGTGGAGAGGTTGCAAGCCCGAGCCCAATAGCAATTTATCTTGAGCTCCACCTCATTCTCTGCTTGCTTGCTGTTTATTCCCTATCTGTGTGTGTGCGACAATTGGGGAAATCATTCTGAATGCACAGAACCCAAGCTCCCACCAACAAAATAGCTGGGATTTCCCGGCTTCTCTGGTACCTCCTTGATGTTTCTACCAAGGCATTTCAATAGTGTCTTGGTTTGTGATTTTCCTTGTTCTATTACTTTTTTGTTGTTGTTGTTGTTAAATTTTGCTTTTCAAGACAGGATTTCTCTGTGTAACATTCCTGGCTCTTCTGGAATTCACTTTGTAGACCAGGCTGGCCTCAAACTCAATGAGATCTACCTGTCTCTGCTTCCCAAGTGCTGGTGTGTCTCAATCACCTGATCTCCTTGTTCTGTAACTTTAAGAACTCCAAGGTCTGTGCTCCAGCAGACAGCAAGGGGTAGGGGGGAGACCTTGAGTACTGGCCCTGTCCCTCCTCTTAGCTTCTGTGTTTGGTGTTCACTTTTGGCCTGGGTTAGTTTATTCTCTATTTACACCCTCTAGGCTAAAAACTCTCTCCTTTCAAATAGTCCTTAATAGCTTGAAGCTGTTTTTGACTCCACATCCCACCAGAGATAGGGTCTCTATATAGCCTTGGGTGTGCTAGAACTATGTGTTAAATGGGAGCATAGACCCCTGTCCCTCGCATTCATCCCAGTCCCCAGGCCTGAGCGTTGTATTGGTCTGGACTCCAAATCCTAGCATGCAGGTCCCACAGGGTAGTTAAGTGAGCTCCCAAAAGAGAAACATGTGGTGTGTGTCCCATCCCCCGTCCTTCCCGTCCCCCCCTTCCCCCCCGCCCCGGTGGTCATTTGAGGCCACCCAGGGAATCCCATTAAACCTGGATATTTCTTAATTTGGCTTGTTGTGATTTGACTTGATAGGGATTTTTGCCTCGGCAGAGAGCTCGTGTTAGGAAAAATTCCTAACACTACGGAGACCAGGCTAGGCTTGAACTCAGGGAGATCCGCCTGCCTCTGACTCCCAAGTGCTGGGATTAAAGGCATGTGCCACCTCACGCCACCTTTCTTAATATTATTAAATTCGAAATCTGAGCTCTCCTCTTTGTTTGGATGGAAGCTTCTCCTCAGCCCTTGGCATCCACATAGCCAAAGAGTCTGGAATGTTCTGGTGGAAGTTCCACCCCAAACCCCTCCCTGGGAGTTACAACTCCCTATGGTGACACGTAGATGCTCAAATCAAGAGAAACCTTTCCAGCTGGGCGGCAGCTGGGCGGTGGTGGCGCACACCTTTAATCCCAGCACTCAGGAGGCAGAGGCAGGTGGATCTTTATGAGTTCGAGGCCAGCCTGCTCTACAAGAGCTAGTTCCAGGACAGGCTCCAAAGCCACAGAGAAACCCTGTCTCAAAAAACCAAAAAAAAAAAAAAAAAAAAAGAAAAGAAAAGAAAAAAAGAAAAAAAAATAGCCTTTCTTTCTTGAAGCAGATTTGCCACACTAACTAGAAAAGTAATTAGGGGGCCAGAGAGATGGCTCAGGGGTGAAGAGTACTGCTTGCTTTTCCAGAGGACCCAGACTGGATTCTCAACACCCACATGTCGGCTCACAACCATCTGTAACCCCAGTTCCAGTGGATCGGAGGCTCTCTTCTGGCCTCTTTGAGTACCAAGAATGCACATGTGGTACATATGCATAAAGTCAAACACTTATACACATAAAATAATAAAATGAAAACTTTTTGATTTTTTTTAAATTAAAAAAAGATGAGACGAAGAATCAATGCCCCAAATGCCTTCTTGTCCCCGTCTTCTCACCATTGTTCTTTCCTTCTGAGTCAAGGTCTTACCGAGGAGCCTGGATGGTCCGCAAAACTACACCTCGCCCCGCCCCCCAGCCTCTACAGTGTGAAGATTATTGTGAAAAGGTTTCTTTTTTTTTCCCCCGAAAATAGCATTTTAGTGACTAGTAAATAAAATTGTCAAGACTCAGAAAGGCCAAACATTTACCCTAACTTCCTTGCTTTCTTATTAAAAACTTCGTGCACATATGTGTGTGTGTGTGACACCTATGTGGGTGATTGCAGAGGCCAGGGGAAACTGTCAAATGTCAGATGCTCTGGAGTTGGCAGGCACCTACTACCCTGGTCTGGGAACGGAACTCTGGTTCTCTGGAAGAGCAGCCACTTCTCCAACCCTAGTTTTATTTCTCAAGAGAGAATTATGACTTTGAAAAAAATATGTCCCCACAGAAAGAAACTGATGTGTGGTTTTTAAGACTACTACTTTGGGGCCGGGCAGATGGCTCTGTGGGTAAAAGCACTTCCTGTGTGAGAATGAGAATCTGTACTGCTTAGGGTTTCTCAACCTGACACAGGCCAGGTCATCTGGGAAGCAAGACCCTCAACTGAGAGATGCTGCATCACATCACCCAGGATGCCAGACTCTGGAGGGAGGGGCGCATTCTTGATTAATGATTGATGTGGTGGGGAGCCAATTCACTGCCCGTGGTGCCTCCCCTGTGCAGGCTGAGCAATGCTTCAATTCCTGCCTGGAGTCCCTGTCCTGACTTCACTCAAAAATGGACTGTGGTGTGGAAATTTAAGCCAAAATGTTTTCCTCCCTCAAGTTACTTTTTGTTACAATGTGTTATCACACTAATAGAGAGTAAACTAAGACAGGCTCTGAATCCAAACTCCAGAACTCACATTAAAAAGATGGGTATGACTGTAACTGTAGCATTAGGGGTGGCAAAGATAGTTGGATCCTGGGAGCACGCTACCATTTAGCCTCCATGAAACTCAAGGGAAAGACTGTTTCAAGCCAGGTGGCAGTGGCGCATGCCTTTAATCCCAGCACTTGGGAGACAGAGATAGGAGGATCTCAGTGAGGTCAAGGCCATCCTGGTCTACAAAGGGAGTTCTAGGACAGCCAGGGCTATACAGAGAAACCCTGTCTCAGAAAAAAAAGACTGTTTCAAGATGTTAAGATGGAAGCCAATAACGGAAGACAATTGGGGTGAACACACACGCACACACACTACACATCTTAAAAATAATCGGAGTTTGGGCTGGGAATAAACTTAGTTCAGTGGTACAGTGCTTGCCTTCAAGAAAAGAAAATACATTTTTTTTTAACCTCTAATCTAACAGCACTTTGGAATCTTTATTTCTTAATACCACCAGCTTAATTGAAAATTTTTCTGCATTGTGGGAGTGTAGTTTAGTGAGGGGTAGAGTGCTTCCATTGATCTGTGTGCTTGCTTTTGTAGCGTCTGTGCACGTGTGCACACACGTGTGCACGCACACACGCATGTGCGCGCGCACACACACACACGCACAAACACACACAGAGAGCAAAAACAAGCTCTGGAAACATTTTCTATTTTTATAATAAAATACCATATCTAAAATTTGTTATTTTAGGAATGTCTGCTCCTAAACCCTGCCAGTTGGAGACAACCTCTCATGTCAAAGAGCTTCCTTTTTGAAACATGGTTGGCTCAGAATTGCTGCCACTTTCCAGATTTGCCAAATGTTTCTTATACCAAAAAGTTAAATCATTTTCTCTTTGACATTGAGGAGTAGGTTAGCCAAGTTATGTTTGGTTCAATGTTTTTATAGGGGGGGAAACCTGCTAAGGTGGATGATTTACCATTATTTTGTAGCATTTCCACATATTTACATGCAAGTCAATGAACTCTTGACTCCAAACATGCACAATTCAAGTAAGGAAGTCTCAACAGTTATCTGCCAGGGTTTCTACTTATAAAACACAAGGCAGCTTTTGAAATGACCAGTATGGTAAAAAACTAGAGCAGAGTGGAGAAACAAGGTTAACGACTACAGCCAGAGCACAACCAGGGTTCAAAGCGTTCTGACTCAGCGGCTGGAGTGATGACTCAGAGGTTAGAGCACCGACTGCTCTTGTAGAGCGCCTGGGGTCCGTTCCCTGCATCCACAAGGCAGATCACAATCATTTGAAACACCAGTTCCCGTAGATCTGTGAGCACCAGGGATGCACACGGTACATATATCTACATGCAGGCAAAATACTCCTGCACATAAAATAGAGAGAGAGAGAGAGAGAGAGAGAGAGAGAGAGAGAGAGAGAGAGAGAGTTCTTGCTCATCTCATCCCAACTAGAAAAAGGTGGACCATTGGCGCTCATCCTAGCCATCGTGGGTTGGGAAGATGGAAGCCTGTTTAATAAGTGTCCTTGTTTCTCCATTCTTAAATTGTGACGTTCTTGTTATTTAACAAGATTATCCCAGGACATATGTCATCTTGAGGAAACCCCGTCATCTTTTTTGAGATAGAATCTTACTATATAGGGCCCAGGCTGTCACTGATTCTCCTGTCTTAGCTTTTCGATAACTACTGGGATTATAATCACGAGATGCTTTCTGTCTTAGTGACTTTTTGTTGTTATAATATGATGTCTCAATAAAAACACTTTAAAGAAAGAAGGGCTTGTTTGGGATGACAGTTTGAGAGCAGAGACCATCATGACAGAGGAACCACAGCAGCAGGAGCTTGAAGCAGAGGGTTACAATGTATCTACGGTCAGGAAGCAGAGAGAGGTGAAAAGTTGGTGCTCACCTGGCTTTCTCCTTTCATCCAGCCTGGAGCAACCAACCAGTCTATGGGATGGCGCCCCTCACAGTTCAGGTGAGTCTTTACACTTAAATGAATGTAATTTATACAATCCTTCACAGTCTGTCCAGAAGTTTGTCTCCTAGCTGATGCTCAACCCTGTCAAATTGACAATCAGTATCAACCATCACGATCACTATTCCCAGCCTGAGACATCTACAATGAAAGCACTTGAAATTTTTCAAAAAGAGTATTAGATTTATTTTACATGTCTGTTTGGCCTGCATACATGTTGGGTGCCCCATGCATGCCTGTTGGGTGCCCCATGCATGCCTGTTGGGTGCCCCATGCATGCCTGTTGGGTACCGTGAAACTGGAGTTGTAGATGGTTGGGAATGGAACCCAGACCTTCTGCAAGAGTTGAATCCTCTTAACCACTGAGCCATCTCTCCTGTCCTGAAAGTTAGTTTTTTTTAATTGCTATCTAGCAGATTTTCTTACTTCTTTATATAATTTCTAGTTCCTATCTTTTTTGTCTTCACTTTTTTTCCTTGTATTTACCCCTCTTATTTTTATTGTAATGAGTTAATTTTAATAAAAGGATAGGAAGATAATTGTGTTTATCGTTAAGGACCAAGATGAAAATTCTGCTAATACTCTACACAAATGTGAACGAGTTATCAAATGGGGTGGGGTGGAGAATAACACACAGCATTATTCTGAGTGATCCCCACTACTTCATTCTAACACTTCAATTGAGGACTGATAACCATCTCATCACAGTGTGGCTGGGACAGAATACAAACATGTCTCAGTTTATCTGTTGTTATGGGATTGGGAGAACAGCCAGTGTTAGGATGCTCACACAGAATAGAAGCTGAAGGTGGTCGGTGCTATTGATGGCTGCTTCCTAGTCCTTGACTCATAGATCCTGTGCTTTTCTTGGTCATCAATAATAAGCTTGTTAGTCTAATACAAGTAGCCAGTATGGACCTGATGATGGGTTATTTCAGCCAATATGGACCTGTTGATGGGTTATTTCAAGGTCTCTTTGGCTTTACTCTCTAGCGTCTGAATTTCCACAGGACCTTTTATACTTTTATTTTCTCAGAAGACATCGCTTACCCTCTTGACAATAAACATTCTGTAATTGTAGGTGCTCAAATGCTTGCCCTCTTTCAGCATTGCGCTGTGCAGACTTAACATTTGTGTACAGCTGGAGCATGCCATGTTGGAAAAGACAATATTAATTTCTCTTTCTTTCAGTCAACACTGCTTTGCCCAGTTTGTCTTTCTGGGCTGGGAGTACAGCTAAGTGGCTAAGCGGTAGATAACTTGTCCATTGCACGCAATATATATACGTATATATAGATACATGTGTGTATATATATATACGTATATATATATATATATACGCGTGTGTGTATATATGTCTTACTATATATATATATGTCTTACTATGCATTCCTTACTGGCCGGGAGCTCACTGTGTAGACTAGGCTGACCTCGAACTCACTAAGATCCTATGCCTCCCTAGTGTTGGGATTAAAGGAGTGTGCTTTTTATTCAGTTCCACCCCTCCTCTCCAATTACATTTCCATTGAACTCTATTTAAAGTCACAAACTACAAGCCAGGCGGTGGTGGCGCACGCCTTTTATCCTAGCACTCGGGAGGCAGAGGCAGGCGGATCTCTGTGAGTTCGAGGCCAGCCTGGTCTACAAGAGCTAGTTCCAGGAGGGGAACCAAAAAAGCTACGGAGTAAACCCTGTCTCGAAAAGTCAAAATAAATAAATATATAAATAAAGTCACAAACTCCAGTTCTGTGGGCTTTACACACCCATTCTAGGTGCACAATAAATATTTGTTAACTTAATCTGTAGTGTTCGGGAAACTGAGAAAATACTTTTGGTTTTGTACTGCTCTACCAGAGTCAAACAATAAATAGTATTACAGACAGGTAAGTCTAGAAGGAAAAAATAATTTCATAATGAATAAGGTAATTGTTCTTTTTAGTTAGGATTAGCAGAACCCAACTTTCTCCTACTCTCCCCCCAAACAAAACAATAAAGTCTTCACTTTGAGGTTCTAGATAAAAAAAATTGTGCCAAAGATGTTGAACCAAGGAAGACACAACTATCTCGGATACTTTGCATCACGACCTGAAAACTGTCTTTACCTCTTTCCTCTGCTATGTGGAATGACCAGTGCCTTAAGGCTCAACTTTGGTTTAGTTTCAAGTAGACCGTAGAGCAACCTTCCTAATCAAAATGTCTGGCAGACAAGGAAACCAGAGCATGGTTTTAAACATAACAGGGGATCTAAGGGTCTGATTGAGGGAAAACTTAAGCGCTCTGAAAATCTCAAAGACACTCTGGTACCTTCTGTATAGGTTAGCAGAAGCTGAAGTCAGAACCATACTATCAGACTAATTAATTGCGAAATGGTATCAAAGAGCTATATACAATCACGGCTTCCGTACTGAGGACGCTGAATAAAATATAAAATACAAAAGCACTCTCTGAACTCTCTTTCCTTGGAGTCAAAGAATTTCCCCATAAAATTCTAATTATATTCAGATTTCTCATACATTTTGCATTGTGGTTTGGCCTTGTGTTTATCTTAGTGGTTTGGCTTTATTTTATTTACTCTTTGTTTAGCTCCACCTCCCTGTTTTCCCTCAATGGCTCTGGCTACCCTCTGGCAGGCATCTTAGTGGGGCTGCCTGGGTGCTTTTTGACACAAAGTTCTCCATTCTGTCCTTATTTCTCTCCCTATTTCTACCTCTGGTACCTGCTTAGCAAAACGTGCCCACAAGGAACCTGGACTTAAAAGGAGAGCCTGCAGAGCAACTTACGAAATAGCTGTCTTCATTCTGCGAAACAGTTAAGTTCAGTCTGCTATGCTTGCCAGTCTTTGGACAGTGCACTCGCTGTGTTTTATCAAGTGAAGGTCCTATTCCTGATGATGACAACTGTAGCTTGACAGGTGTCAGTGGTAGGTGACCTCTAAAGAAAATATTAACTGAGAACAAAAGCATTAGATGGCTTCTAAATGAGCCAAGGCCACTCATCCAGCTGCCCTTGAGCAATAAAAAAACAAAACAAAACAAAACGAAAAGTCAGAGTATTATACATCAGGTCAGTGAGAGAAGCCAGAGAAAAAAATCTTTCTAAGTTAGACAAAGCTGATATTGGCAGACCTTGACACACACACACACACACACACACACACACACACACACACACACACACAGAGTTCTTTTTTGAGAAATGCTTAATGGGGCACAATTAAGTGGTCTGTAGAATTGAATGACCTTTAAATTGCTGTAATCTCATGAGGGAAAACCTTTCATACACGGCATCTACTTTTGAAAGAACACTCAACGAAAATATTGTCACTAATTTAGCAGCACAGGCTAAACCCATGTCATATGTCCCGCTCCTTTGTGGTGTCTTTCCTTGCCAGACCACAGCTGAGATCACCAAAGATGCTAACCTCAAACATGTCAATCAAAAGCCATCATATCCTTATGATTCAAATGCAATTTAATTTAAGGCAAAAAGGAGAAAATAGAAAGCAGATAAAGACTCAGTCTGAGAAAGGAAATAAAAGGGGGAGAGGAGAAGAAAGGAAAAGAATAAGAAAGCTGGCGATAAGAACATTTGGTCAAGCGATTGCCTAGCATACACAAGGCCTGGTTTAATCCCCAGCACTGCATGAAAAAGATGTGATGGTACACGGACTTCAGAGCTGGAGGCAGAGGATCCTAAATTTAAGATTAGCCAGACCAGTTGGTGTACACTTTTAGTCCCGGCACTCTAGAGGCAGAGGTAACAGATATCTCTGAGTTCAAAGCTAGCCTGGTCTACATAGTGAGTTCCAGGCCAGCCAGGGCTACACAGAAAGACCCTGTCTCAAAAATAAATAAATAAAAATAAAAATTAATCTTGTATTTTGAGTATTAAAATATCTCCTGAAATTTATATTTGGATAAAAGACAAATCATAGAAAGGGCAGCACACCGACCACCGCAACTCTCCTGCACATACTTCTTTATCTTTCTTTACAGCTAGAGCTGTGCTTGGTTGCTTGTTACTACTGTCTGTTTTAACTGGCTACCCGAGAGTCAGTGGTAGATATCTTGACAATTTTTGCTCTAAACACTTGCATATATCATCCTAGGCTCCAGGAGAATGCCTCCGGTAACCATACCACCAAGAAGAGCACATCAAGAAATTAATTCTTGGTAAAATCGTTTCATTGCACATATAGCAGCTATTTAACTTTTTCTCCAGTTTCTTTAGGCTGTTTCTGTTTGCGTTTGATTCAGGTTTGGAGCCAGGCATTCATTATAGGTGGCTGCCATGTTTCTTTAGTCAACTTTAATCTGAAGCATTTCTATAGTTTTTGCTTTTCTGAAACTGATATTTTAAAGAGAAATTAAAGTCAGGCTGTGGGGCGCACACCTTTAATCCCAGCACTCGGGCTGCACAGGGAGGCGGATCTCTGTGAGTTCGAGGCCAGCCTGGTCTACAGGAGCTAGTTCCAGGACAGGCTCCAAGGCACCAAAGCTACAGAGAAACCATGTCTCAAAAAAACAAACCAGAGAGAGAGAGAGAGAGAGAGAGAGAGAGAGAGGAATTAAGCCACTTATGTTGGTAATGAACACCCCAATTTGATCTAGAGTTGGCTAATTTCTTCCTCATGGCCAGGTTCAAGATGAACATGGCAGGAACACTGTACTGGTGGCGCGCTGTATGCCGGTCATCACCTGCCATCCCAAAGTACTTCCTGTCTACTCTTCCGGCTATCCACAGATGAAAAGCCTTTTCTCTCTTGTAGTTATCTCGTAATCTGTGGAGTAAGACAATGAGACCTTGTGAATAAAGTATTAAACTTCATTCCATACACCCAGCACATGACAGGCTTTGATTAAGTTGATTATTGGAGTGAAAACAAACAAAAATATAAATTCATTAGTGCATTGGAAGCTGACAAATGACTTTCTTATTATGATTCTCTCTCTTTCATCTATATATAACATAATAAATAAGTAAATAAATGTGTTAGGTACTATTTTACTATATGGAGCTTTCCTTTTAATTCTCTTGGTTTAATTTATTTATAAAAACCTCAGAGGTCTCAAATTTTGTTAAATGAAGCCTCAGAAAGTGAAATTCTTTTCTTTTTTTCTTTTTTTTTGTGTTTTGTTTTTTGAGACAGTTTCTCTGTGTAACAGCCCTAGTTGTCCTGGAACTAGCTCTTTTTTTTTTTAAATATTTATTTATTTATTATGTTTATAATATTCTGTCTGTGTGTATGTCTGCATGCCAGAAGAGGGCACCAGACCCCATTACAGATGGTTGTGAGCCACCATATGGTTGCTGGGAATTGAACTCAGGACCTTTGGAAGAACAGGCGATGCTCTTAACCTCTGAGCCATCTTTCCAGCCCTGGAACTAGCTCTTATAGATCAGGCTAGCCTTGAACTCAGAGAGATCTTCCTGCCTCTGCCTCCCAAGTGCTGGGATTAAAAGCGTGTGCCACCACCACCCGGCCCTAAATTTTCTTTTGAAGTGTTCTCAGAACTTGTGATTTTAGTAACCAAATTAAATATTTTTTATTTCTGTTGTTTGAATCAGAGTCTTGCTGTGTAACCACTAGACGTAACTCACTCTGTAGATCAGGCTGGTTTTAATCTTGAGCGATTCCCCTGCCTTTAACACTTGACCGCTGGGATTAAGGGCGTGCACCAACATGCCCAGCCTTCTCCTCTTTTTGAGTATACATTCCTCTCAACATCATGACTAATATTCTTTTTTTAAAAACAGAAATAAATGCAAACAATCAGGATTTCTCATTATATGGTGAGCAGCAGCTTTTGTCTATCATGGCTATCTACCAACATTACACCCAAAATCAAGAGATCCCTTGAAACAGATGAAAGTTTTAGAGTTAGCCCATACTTGTTCTTTGTTTAGAGGAACCAAGAACCATGGATGAGTGACCTGCTATGGACAGCCACTAGAAGTTAATTGAATGTCCTGAATTACTAATGAAGCTAAGATGTCAAAGTCATGAAACACAGACCAAAGATTGAAATAATATTAGCGGTCCAGTAGTCTAGACACAAATACAGTCCTTTTGCTATTCACTAGTCATTTTTTATCTACTAGTTACAACTTGAATTTCCCCCCAAATTGCTATTGTATACAGTTTCGAGGAGAGCCCTTCAGTCACTTTCCCTCATCTGATTTCGCAGGGGTAGTATAATCCAGCTATAATGGGTAAGAGCCTCTAAGGGTTCTTTTGATTCGGTACCATCATAATGAGCATTCGCTCTTTCCCATCAAGCAGCATCTACTGTTTCCTACATCAGTACTTCTTTGTGATAGAAGCCTATATGTAGGGCAACAAATTTACTAATGTAATTTAGAATTTTTGTCAGAAAAATTTATGTTTTAGATTTAATATTTTTAAACTTATGTGTAAGTGTTCATGTCTGTGTGGGGGTCATGCCTGAGACTGTGGGGATCCTCAAAGGCCAGAGGCATCAGATCCCTGTGGATCTGAAGTTACAGGTGGGTATGAGCTGCCTAGCATGGGTGCTGGGAACAGAAGTCGGTCTGTAAGACCAGAACGTACTCTTAACCACTGAACTTTCTCTCCAGCCCCCTCAAAAGTTGTTTATCATATGTGATATGAAAGTAAGCCAGGAGGTAGTGGCACACACCTGTAATCCCAGCACTTGGGAGGCAGAGGCAGGTGGATGTCTGTGAGTTTGAAGCCTGCTTGGTTTTGTGCAGCACGAGACAGAGAAGTCATACCCATATAGTTCTGTACTAATAGAACTATATCCCCACCTCTGGCATAAATTTACCTGAAAAAATCCACATAAACTATTCCATTGTGGATTATCTACAGAGTGGGTAATATACCTGTGGATTTTTGAGGACTGAAATTCAGCCTAGGTGCCTGATCATACTAGAAGGATCATCTTACTAGAAATCACACACTTCTTAGAGGTTGTATTGTATTTCTAAGCCTCTGTCAAACCACTTAGTGCACAGAGGCTTTCCTCCCTCCCTCCCTCCCTCTCTCCCTCCCTCCTTCCTTCCCTCCCTTTTTTCCTTCCTTCCCCTCCCTTCCTTTTCTATTGTTTAATCGATTATTTGCCATCTGTATGAATTCTTAGGCCTAATTACTTCCCCACTTTTCCCAATAAGGCAAAATACAGTTTATGTTTATGATAGAATGATTATTTTGACTCCCAATTCACTATATACGAATCGAAGCGGTGAACTGGTGTATGAAAATAAATGAAATTCCCCCTGAAAACTAAAGAGATCAAATTATAAAGAATGAAAGTGCTAGAGGGACGGTTCAACAGTTTGAAAGCCCTGGCTGCTCTTTTAGGGAACCCGAGTCAGATCCCCAGCACAAACATGGCAACTCACAAGTATCTGCAACTTCAATCCCAGGAGATCTGAAGCCTCTGTAGGTCCCAGACATACATGTGGTGCACAGACATACATGCGGTCAAAACACCCATCCACACAAAAATAAAATATAAACAAACGATGGGGAACCCGGGAAGATGGCTTAGTTGATAAAATGTCTGTTGCACTAGCATGAGAATCTTCAGTTGGATCCTCAGTGCCTAAATAAAAGCTTGATATGGAGTGCTTTTCTGTAAAGTCACCCCACCCACTGGTGGTGGAGAGAGACAAGTGGATCCCTGGAAATTATTGGTTGGTCAGCCTAGCAGAATTGATAAACTCTAGGATTATGGACAGACCTTTTCTGATGAAACAAGGAGGGGACTGACAAAGACACATAATATTGGTCTGTGGACTTCTCTCTCTCTCACACACACACATGCAGATATTTGAACATATACATACATGCAATGAATGACGCAGTGGCATATGCCTGTCCTCCAGCCTTTGGAAGATAGCAGACAGAAGATCAAGAGCTGAGGTGTAGCCCGAGTTTGGCCTACATAAGACCTTGTCCCAAAAACAGCAACACAACAACAACAGAAGCCCAATTACAGAAAATTACCTGTCAATCTGCGGAGAGATGAAGAATCCAGATGTCGTAAAATGTCCTAGCTTTGAGACAAGTTTTCCTGCAAGTTGTTTCCATTGAACGTGTATTTTCTCTACAGTTATTGCACTGAGGTTCCCGTGGGTTTAGGGAGACAGTTTCATTCACACCCTGTCAGTGGATCTCAATATTTACAATGCTTCGGAGTGCTCAGCCTACATACCACCCTCGATTAATTTTCAGGCCTTGAGGTGCTATTTATTAAATTAGGGATACAGCCTACCAAATTAATAAATTATTACTTTGGAGGCACTTGTGTTCTGCATGTATAAATGTGGGGCTTAAATGACTCTTGGGGAATAATTTACACACGAAGAGGCTCTGTGGGCTAAACAAGCCTGGTGCATTGATTATGTCTGGAAGCTGTCTTTACACTAGGTGGTGGAGTGGATTTCAAAGTATATTCAGTGTGTGGGTTTTTTTTTTTTGTTTGTTTTTGTTTTTTTTTTTTTTTTTATTGGTTTTTTGAGACAGGGTTTCTCTGTGGCTTTGGAGCCTCTCCTGGAACTAGCTCTGTAGACCAGGCTGGTCTCGAACTCACAGAGATCCGCCTGCCTCTGCCTCCCAAGTGCTGGGATTAAAGGTGTGCGCCACCACGCCCGGCTCATTCAGTGTGTTTTCAACATGCTACCCGGGAACCATGAGTTAGAGATCACATTGAGCATGTAATGTTCCAAAAGAAAACTTCCATAAGAAACATGTTTCTCAGCTTCTCGTCTTGAAAAGACAGCTTCCTTTCCCTGTGGGATTTATGTTCCCCTAAAGGAACTTGGAGAAAGTGCGTATAGAAATACTTAAGTTCAAGGCAAAGGATCTTAGGAATTTGCTGCTGAATCCTTTTCCTTCTCAGGTATTAAAAGGTGGAACAGAGGCCAATAGTCACAGCTTTTGTCTCCCGTTGCTACTTTTTTCTTGTCCGTTGGCTGTTTGTGTGAACTTTCTTTGTCGTTTGCTTATGTGTGACATATATAACGATCTCAAACTTAGGTACTATGGAATTAAAATAGAAATGGCTTTGGTGAAATTTTTCCTCTGTGTCATGGAGTCATGGGCTTTGTGACATCAGGGACCAGCATTCATTCTTAGTTTATTTTCATTAATTTATTTAAAGGTAAGTTCTCATACATTCCAGGCTAGCCTCAAATTCCCTATGTAGCCAAGGATGATCTTGAACTTCTAAGTTCTGCTTCTATCTCCCACTGAGTGTAGGGATTACTAGTGTGCACCATCACACCCAGCTTACGGTTGTGTGTGTGTGTGCAAACCTAGGAATTCAGCATTTACTCTACCAACTGAGTTACACTCCCAGACCCCTATCATTCTTGTAGTCTTAGATTCTATCTCTGTTCTTGACATATGGCCCAGTTTTGGTAAATACATGTATGGTTGTATTTCATAAAGCAAACAAACAAGATAGATCATAATGGGGGAAAACCCTTAGTTATTCTGAATGTACAGATGTACAGCTAGCAAAATGTCTACTGTCTGTTCTATTATCTAGTAGCTTTCCATGGCCCTTCCTCTTCCCGTACAGCAAAGTATAGACAGTGGCTAATTTTTGTTGATTTGATTAGTGGAGTTTGTGTACCAATAACCCGTCACAACAAGTAGGTAGGCCGGGCGGTGGTGGCGCACGCCTTTAATCGGGAGGCAGAGGCAGGCGGATCTCTGGGAGTTCGAGGCCAGTCTGGTCTACAAGAGCTAGTTCTGGGACGGGCACCAAAACTACAGAGAAACCCTGTCTCGAAAAACCAAAAAAAAAAAAAAAAAACAAAACAAAACAAAACAAAACAAAAAAAAAACAAGTAGGTGAAATCTATTTTAGGGTGCTTTATGACACCCTAACAACATTTGAAAGGCTCTCTTTTCCTTTCCTTCTGGCAGAAACATCCAAACTGGTCTGAAGTTCCAAACTAGCAAAGCAATGAGACGAAAAGTCTGGGGCCAGGCCAGTGGCGTGGTGGCAGTGTAGGAGTTAAGATCACATACACACATGTCCTTTTTCATTCTTCATCACTGTTCTTATTTAATTTGATGCTAATCGCCTTTCCGTTCATTAGAATAACTCAATCTCATACTGTACTATACGTTACAATATTCATGTGATAATTTCTATTTGGACCAGGAGATGCTTTTTATCATTGACCGTTTCGTTTTAATTACTCCTATCTTTTTGCTATCTAGCATTGATGTTTGTTTTAAAAATTCTCTTTGCTACATTTTTGTGGTTGCAAAAATGTCTCATGAAGTCCAGGTTTGCAGGGTAGGATGATGAGCCTTGACACATAGATAGAGCCTCCTGCTTCAGCTCCCCAATTGGAATCCGCCACTCTGTTTGTTTTGAGTGCGTTTTCTACACTTATATCATCAAGTACTGATTTCCCACATTTATATCCCAAACTGTGAAGATTTTCAAAATAAATGGACAGGAAGTACATTTGCTATCACAATTTTATTGTTGTTAACAGTCAACTTATTAAAACAGTTACAAATAAAGAATGGGAAAGACTGGTGTAAATTCCTTTGTTCAAAGTTGAACCTAGAGTATTCCGGGTTGTGTTTTCTTTTTCATTTTCCTGGTTGAAGTCTTTTTGTTGTGAAGAGGGTCACATAAGGACGTTCGTGGAAGGGCTCTGTGCGCCATCTACTGGCATATTTTAAATCTCCAGCGTCTGCAGACTGGGAATTACTTTACTTTCAGGGATTGTAAAGCATTCTTTGAGAAAGAAAGGGCGTTGGGGAAAGACTCGGTGGTCAGAGGCTATGATTTATTTGTGATTGCTAGAATACATGAGGATACATTTCACACACACACAGGCGGGGGTGGAGGGTGGCGGTGGGCTGAGACTCCCTCTTACAAATACAAGGTACAGTTTCTGGAGAGAACACACAGAGAGCCAATCTGGAATCGGAGCCGATGCGGAATGGTCACCATTCGTTAGAAATAACTTCACTGAAGTCATAATCATACAATCTTCAGCTCTGATCTCATCATTCGGAGTTGTCCCTACAATTTGGCTTTTGACAAGTGGTGTAAGGTGCAGAGTAAATAGTCACCCCTCACTTGTATACCATACAGAGCAGGTCTGTGTGTATGCAAACTTAGTGCTTCACACACACACACACAATGACATGCGCTGATAGACATGACTGAAAAATATGTACTTGGACTTGTATTGAAGTTCCCCCCCCCCCCTCAGATAGCATCTCCCCTCTGTGCAGGATCCTGAAGGATGGGAGACACAGGTGTAGGAAAACCACACTCCTGGAGTTGAAAACTTGCTGCTTTGGGCTTGACTGGAAGTGGTTGAGCCTCTCTGATTCCAGACATCTACATTGTGAGCAGAGGAGAGAACTGAACGTGATCATGGAGAACCTGGGGCCCCAGTGAACCTCCTTCCCGTTATTCTGAAGTCTTCAATGCAAGGGCCAGACTGTCTTTCATGGTCTCTGGGCGCGCGCGGGGGGGGGAGGGGGGGAGCGGAGGGATGAGGAAAACAACAAAGTTGTGTCAGAAAGAGGAAGGGAGAGAAAAGGACAGGGAGAAAAAAAGTAAAGAAGTTGGCGATCCCGAGAAAAAGGGTAGTGAACAAAAAGATAAAGTCCGGAAACCAGCAACCACCACCACAACAGTTCAAGAAAGGAATTAAGAGCCAGAAAGGTACAAGAACTTTATTTAACGAAACAAAGTCACACCCATCTTTCATTTTCGTATCTCGTCTAGATCTTATCCGTTTCCTTTTTAAAGGTTGTCTGTGTTTCTAGAGGAAGCTAGTAACTTTTTTTTTTCGCCCCACGTATGTCTTGATGTTTTATCCATGGCCACAGAGACAAAATACAATCGGAGCTGAAGCCTTTGTAGAGGAGCGACTCTGGAACACTCCTGCAAGGGGTTGTCACCCGGGAGCCTAAATGGATTAATACCCAGAGATGGATTACGTTGGCTGCCACCAATATGCCTAAAGATTATAATCCAATTTATGCACATTACAGTCAGTATTAACTTTATCTATTTTAAGGCTCCCAGTCGCCTCGTGCCTCCTCAGAGGACAGACCCTGATGCAACCCAGCAGGTTGTCAGCGGGGGAAGTCTCTCCAGGAAAACAACCGGGAAGCTGCTTCCCAAAGGGTCTTCACCGGGCACTCCCAGGTGTCTCGCTTTCACCTGGGCATGGTTTTGTGACGCTTCTCAGCTCGGGATAACCAAGACAGGAGGCGTTTCCCAGGAAGGAAATGGCATTCTTGTTTCGCGTTCATTTTTAAATTTTCAGTGGCGGTGGCAAGAAGGCGGGGTGGGCTGGTGCCTGGGGAGTAGATGGGGGGCGGGTGTACATAAGGTTGCCGCGGACTGGCGGACTGTTCAGTCCCAAGATTGCTATTTGGAGGGTTTTTTTTTTCCTTTTTTTTTTTTTTTTTTGGAACGCGTGGATTTCTCTCGCTCTCTGTTTAAGTAAGTTTGTTTGGGTGTGCGTTCTTGCGATTTCAGCACAAACCTACAAAGATCCATGGTGGAAAGTAAAAGCAAGCCCGCTCCCCCTTTCTCAAACGTGCTCACTACCGCCAAAGATTTGATTTAACAACCCCTTCTCCGGTGGCTGGGGGCTCCAGGCAGTGGCCACATTCCAGCAGTTTTAATCCGTTTTTTATTGTAGGGCGAACGGAGTTTGCACAGGGGCCGGGATGGCTCCCCAGCTGGCCGCTCCCCCTGCGCCAGGCCTCCTCCCTCCATTTCCTACCCCCCCCCCCCCCCCAGCAGGAACCTGTTACTTTAAGCGAGGCGTTCCAGTGTGGCGCTGCGGGCCGCCGGGGTTTCGGGAGGCGGCCGCTGATTGGCTCTTTCGAGCTCCCCCTGGCTCGGTCGCTCGGCCTCCCCGCGCGCTCCGCCCCGCCCGCGCGCCCTCCCTCCGCCCCGAGAGGCTTGAAGCCCGGGTGTCAGGCGCCACGGCGCATGCTCCGGACTCATCCTCTGGCCCCGGAGCTGCTGCTGCTGCTGCTGCTGCTTTTGCTTTTGGGGCTGAGTTTAATAAGCGAGCAAGAGAGAGAGAGAGCGCGGGGTGGGGTGGGGGCCAAGGCAGAGCATGTCCGCCATCTACCCTCCGCTCCCGGGCGCGCTCTCATTCATAGCAGCCTCTTCATGAATTACAGCTGAAGGGGGCGGGGGAGGGGGGTACTACACAACACCCCGGCAAACCTCCGGGCCCCCAGGCATGGCTAGCTCGGTAAGTACATGCAAAAATAATAATAAAAGCCCCCCTCCCTCTCCTCCTCCGCCCCGCCGCAGCCCAGACAGCGCCAGCGCTCCGCGGTTCCAATTAGAGAAAGGTTGGTTTTGCTCGCGGGGAGCTGCCGCCTCTCCCTCCTCCCCACCCCCCCGGCGCGCGCGCACACACTCGCACACTCGCCGCCACCACCCCCCCCCCGCGTCTCCCGCCCGCCTCGCCTCTTTGCAATCGCAAGAAGCGCACTCACACTCCCTCTGGCTCACACGCGCGCACACACACACTCACACCCGGTGAAAGGAGGCGAATAATAACTCAGCCATATTTCAGCCGCCGCCGCCGCCGGGAGCTGCGGGCACGGTCCGGGGACGCGGCGAGCAGCCTCTGCGGCCGCACCTCCGCCGAGCGCCGCGGCCGCCACGATGGTGCGTTCTCCGCGGCGCGCGCGTGAGCCCGAGTGTGCGGGCTGACAGCGGCGGGGCTGCTCGCAACTTTGCCCCAGCGGCCGGTGTGCGCGACCGGGGCTCGGCGGCGGTCCGCCAGCAGCCCTGCCTTTCTGCATTTCGTGGCTTTCGGGGAGGCGGGGGGGGGGGCAGGAGGGAGTTTGCGACCACTTTGGCTCTTGAAAGTGTGCAGCGGGGGCTGTGTTGGGCTGGCCTCGCCGGTCGTGGGGGGCTGATCGCTGAGGGGTGCGGGGTGCTTTGAGTTATGGATGCCTCGGCGTGTTTTCGTGCGGGCTTGTGTGTGTGTGTGTGTGTGAGTGAGACGACGGCTCATTCTTGTGCATGAACCCCGTGGTAAGAAAGAACACGGGAGTTTGTGCCCATCAGCAGAGGCTGCCTGTAGTTTCCATTCCGCCTGGCACCGCGCTCCACACGCACACACACACGTACACAAAGACTTCCTCGGCGTGTGCCTGTCGCCGCGGTACTTTCGGGGAGGGGGCTCGCCAGAACCCCCAGCCCCCCAGTCCAGCAACCCCCCCTCCCACGCCGGGAAGCACCCCGGCATTTCCTCCTGATTGTCTCCTAATTTGTTACCGACGCGTTTGTTGTGCTTGCCGTGGTGGTCGTGTTCTCCCCTTTCCCCGACCCCCTTCGCGACTAGGGGTAACATTCCGTTACAATCCCGGCCGCTGTGCAGCGGCGCCCGGGGCCCCTGCGGCCCGGCTCGGTGTATCTGGGGGTGTGGGGTGTGCGCGCCCACGCGCGTGAAACGTGGATGCAGAGGGCACTGCCGTTTCCTTTTATGTGCGTTTCAAGGAGGAGGGAAAAAATGTCAGGCGCAATGTTGAGCAGCGAACAGTCGCCTTCCTGTTGTTCACGGCTGTCTCTCCTCCCCCTGCCCGCAGTGTGCCGTGCAGGTGAAGCTGGAGCTGGGGCACCGCGCCCAGGTGAGGAAGAAACCCACGGTGGAGGGCTTCACCCACGACTGGATGGTGTTCGTGCGCGGCCCGGAGCACAGTAACATCCAGCACTTTGTGGAGAAAGTCGTCTTCCACTTGCACGAAAGCTTCCCCAGGCCAAAAAGAGGTAGGGCTCGAATACAAAAGAGACTTGATAAAAAATGTCTTTGCTCCAGAGGAAACAATCGCGGGGCCCGGGAGCTCCCCGGACCGTTCCCCGCCCCCCGCGTCGCGCTTGCCGGTCTAGCCTGGGACCCGGGGGGCGCGGTGTCTTGCTGGTCAGGTCCCTGCTGCTGCCCGCGCGCGGGCAAGCGGTCGACTGGGGCTCCGGGAAAGTCAGCGCAGAGAAAGGACCGTCAGGTGTCGCGTGTTTATTCATCCCAGCCCTCTTGGGTTGCTGTGGGTCCTTTGGGGAACGTACAATTAGTTACTGGGTTTGGAGCTTTGGAGAGTGGGGCTGAAGGGAATAAACACTTTGCGCCTTTTCTTCCCCTCCTGGAGAAATTGAGATTCACCTGTGTTACTAGCCACGAATGAATTGGAGGGAGTTATTGTTCCGTTTTGAGAAGTCAGTTCTCTAGGCTCCTATGGCCTCTATTTGAGCCACTAGGTGCCAGTTGCTGTAGACTGTCCCTTTGGGAGTTAGCCTCCATCCTCCTCACCTCAGCCTGGATTTCCCCCCCACTCCCCGCTCCCCCCTTGGCACTTTACTGCCCCAGTAGATATGGTGCACATTCTAAAGTGTCTTCTGGTTGGGACCCCCAAGGGAAGGAGGGGGCGTTCCTTTAAGGTTGAAAGCTAAGTTTCAGGGAATGATGCTGTTTTGCCTATGAGTTCTTTCTACACCTTGATCCTCAGTCATAAATTTGAGTTTTTGCATACTGTTGCTGAGGCTCAGTGGTCCTCAATGTCTTCAATAAAAAGCAGGACAGTTTGGGTGGGTGCAGAAAAGGGATGTCATTTAAAACGATGTTTGAAGAGGCTATGAAAAATACTGGTTTCCATTCCCTTCTGCCTCTGGAAAGCTGCTGTCTGGTTGCTTTAGTTGGATTACTGGAGGCAACAGTACACATACAATAAGGTGCTTTGTTTGTGTGCAGCTTTATTTATCTAAGTCGACACAATGGTTAGTAGTTATCTTCCATTTGATCCGTAATCTTTATTGGCATCTAGAACTCCTGCAGTTTCTTAGAGTAACATCATAATAAATCCATTCTGCTTAGAGTGATGTGGAAATTATTGAACATTCAGGGGCTGAATAAAGGAAAGAGAAAGGATGTGTCCCTTTGAGGTGGCGGAGTTTGTGTTTTCTGTGTTTATTTTCATTTTCAGTGCTTGTGTAATGGGAAGTAGGATTTTGGTTTTGTGCCTTAAGTGGTTAGGTTTACAGCTCCTTTCCGAAACTTGACCAGTTGGAATTTTGATAGGCTTTGTTGAATGGTTAAGGAGTACATCCGTCTTCTAACAGAGCTAGGAATATACATGGCCCTATAGGAGGTAACACTTAGCATCTGTTAGCATTTTATATGAACATATAGACAGATGCTCTGATTTGTGTTTCCTACAAGCCATGATAAGAATGTGCCTTGCCAGGCTGCCTGCAGGTGACTGGGAGGATGTTAGTTGGACTCTCTCTCTCTTCCCTAGTCTGGAGAGCCACTGCAGAGGAGTTTAAACAAAAGAAACACTTTCCGAGCTCCTTGGTACTCTGCTCCTGCAACTTAGCTGCTGTTCACTTTAAGGCAAAACACATATTAAAAAGCAGTATTTGTTGTGATGGGGGAAATCAACTCAGTTGTGAGACAATGTTGCTCTTAAGGTAACTTTGTTTGGGCACCTTGATAATAAGCTAATTGGCCCATAAAATCGAAGCCCCCCTCTTTCCTACTTAACCCCCATTTCTCTGCTTCTGTGGGTTGAGTGGTGATGCTCCCCTGTGGTTCCCATACTGAATGATCTTCTGTCCAGCCCGAGGGAAGCGGGTTTCTGTTCACATGGCAGTCACCTGCAAGGTGTGCTGAGTCCTTGGCAGTAGCCACGTCTTCTCCATCTCTCTAGTGAGGGCCGTCTGTTGATTGGACTTTACAGTTTTAATTCTCAACTGCGGAGTTTCTTTTTTATGCAGTCTATAAGCCATTGTTTTAAAATGTTTATTTTTGGATTTTTATTTGTGTTGTGTGGTTCCCATGATGTGACAAGTCCTGGGAAAAATGCCAACTTCTGTCGCCCAGGAGGGACCTTGTCACACTGTAATTACTGTGATTCAGATTGCTAGAGATTTCACTGTTCATTGGGAATAGCTAGTTGTAAACTCAAGCATACCAAGCATGTTGCTTAATCCGGGGATCCATTTGTTGACTTCTCAAATCTTTGAAAATGATAAGAATAAATGGAGAATAAGATTGCCAGACATTTATAAGGCTTCTGCTAGTATCTTTCAAGATGCTGTGTCTTGCTATACAGTGGATATAATTGATAGGCTAAAGTTTAATTGATTGGAAATTAGAGGAACTGCAAAAATGAATTTGAGAGACCTCTAAATCCAGTATGCTTAAAGGAATGCTTATAGTCTAAACTATTGGCAGTGGCAAGTTAATGCCCTTGCATTGTATACAGTAGCTAATAAGCGGAGGAACCCCAGATCTGAGCATGAACTGTTCAGCCATGAAGATGGATGAGTTCTTAGCTTTGTAATCCTTGGTTTAGAAAAGCAAATTGATTTTCAGGTTGATTTCCTTTACTTCACAATAATATTATGAGAACTTGTAGAGGAAGAAATTATAGTATTTTCAACTTGTTGCCAAATGAGAATTATATATACTATTTCAGAATTGAGCTAATTGGATTTGAATTAATGAGGTTTTACTCTGTCGCAAAGATGTGTGGGAGACCTTTAATTTAAACCTACTGGCACACAGCCCTAGAAAGAGATTTTGATGAGACAGTGAAGCCTAGAATATCCATTAGCTAATGAAGACTAGGCAGGTCAGAGTTGATGTATTCTCAGACTATCTGTTTGCAGGAAAAGACCATAGCTTATGTATTATTACCAAAGATTTATGCTGGTCTGATATGACTGAAATGAATAGTTATTTTCAAAACATTCCGTTTAAAATATTAATGTTTTCATTTTTAGTCAGATCTAAGTTTCAGGGAACTTCCAATTATAGCCATCCTTACTACTGCAATCTGTTCTATTGACATTTATGATGTGGAAGCTGCTGCTTATTATTTTATGAAAGCTAATTTGGCCACTGGTATGATTTGCTAGTTTTCTATTTGCCACCTTTAGTCCTTTGAGTGGGCAGATGAAACATAATCAGTACACCTTCACAGCTCTTTTTGGTTTAGGCATTCACGATTGGTTTTATTATTTAGCTCTGATTTGTGTCTCTTAAGTAGTTTGGACAAGTCTTTTTATTGAGGTGCCTAGTATTTGAAGGTTTATTAGTTGAGGGCTTTGTATATATATCCTGTGTATTTTGTCTTTGGAGGCATTTGAAAAATGTACAAACTAAAGGAATAAGGATGGGTGAATCCCAGTTGCGTATGGTTCTGATGGGAATTACACTGACCAGCGCACAGGGTGAAGTAGCATGAACTTTCCGAGCCACTTGGCAGATGAGTTGCTGGAGGATCTCATCTGCGGCAGGTAGAAATGTCAACTGGACACAGAAAGTTTGGAGGGCATTTGGCTAAAATTGATTATGATTTCAACATGTCTGTATCTTTGAACCCAGCAGATTAGTAGGAATTTTCTAGTAGGTATGACTTCGCAAGTATGCAAACAGATCAAATATTTCTTGCGACTTTTTTGAAAGCAAAAATCAGGAAGGAAGCCAAGTAGGGGACTTCAAATGAGTGCATGTAAATGATGGGATCTGTAAAAATTGGCAAATCTATATGTAAATGTCAGGACATCTTAAAGAGCTGTTAGCTGGTGAAGCAGCTTGTCCGGGTGACCCATTAAAGAATGTGCTTCCCCAGAGGTTCTGGATGCTGGGCTTCAGTCTTGCCAATGGTTGCCTTGAGGGGGTGCTTCTGGTGATGGGATTTTACTTGAAGAAAATCCCCTATGTTTAAAAGACCGTTATGATCACATAGAACTCTGCGAAGTAGGAGGGCAATCTGATAAAATAGCTCTCCTGTTAGACTAGCATATGGTCATGTAAGAGTGACCCTTAACTATGGATGTACTGTTGCTTCATGGGAAGAGGAATAAGGGCCAAGGCTGGGATAGGCTACCCTTTGGGTCACCGTTTTTTTGTTTGTTTGTTTCTTTCTTTTTTAAATTTAATTTGTGTTGCAAGAATAGTTGTAGAACTACAGCTTGTAAATCAAAGGTTAGATATGCCATCATTCTTAAACTTAGGAAATTTCAGACTATTCTCACAAATCAGACTTGAGAGCCTTTCTAATGTAAAAATAACCAACCTGTGATCTGCCAGTATATATTGTTTTAATGAAAACTATTTTTTACACAAGGATTAGTGAGAAGTAGCATGCGTTTACGGTGCAAGTGTCTTTGATGTCTGGTTTCATCAGTATGAACAGTGGCTACAGGAGCCACTGTTGTATTCAGTCAGTTGTGTTTGCTTCCTGCTACACAGTCCCAGATATACCGTGTACTGCTGAGAATGAAACAGAGAAACTCAGAGCCACTGTGAAAATGTGTCACCGTTCCAAGAAATAGGTCTGAGGAACAGCGGAGTCTGCAGAGGACACCCTGGACCAATATAAACTAGGTATTAAGTATACAGTCTGACATGGACAGAAAGCCTACCATGTACACAGCCAGTTCCCTTTGTAGTCGTTACTGCTGTTGCCAGTGATAATACTCATGGTACAGAAGAAGAAAAGGCAGGAGTTACAAGGTTTTTCCCTTCTCGGATGCCAAGGGAGCAACAGTTATTTCGCTGTTTCCTTTCACAAGAGGATAATCCAAATTGGAGTTCGGTGACTTTACAGTCTGTCTGATACTATACTCTTTGTCTTATACAGAGGTTTGTTAGTACAGGAATTATTTTAGGTGAGCCCATGCTTCCATAGAACTTTCTCTGTGAACTAAGAATGATGAGGCACCGATCGGTTTTATGATTTTACCTTAGAGATGGCGCAGCTGATGCTGTCTCCCTGCCTCTCTCTCCTTCCTCCTTCCTTCTCTTCCCCTTCTCTCTTCTCCTTATTCCCCTCTTCCTTTTCCCTCCATTACTCATCTCTTGATGGTCTGTGTCACCCAACGAGATGTCTTTAGAAAATGGGAAATTACTGGGCTGGAATCATGGCTCAAGGTTAAGAGTGTTGACTGCCTTTGCAGAGGACCCTGGGTCAGTTCCCAGCACCACACTGGTGGTTTCCAGCTGCCTCTAACTCCAGCGCTGAGGGATCGTTGCCTTTTTATGGCCTCTGCAGGCAACCCTGCACAAACATTGCATAATCTCAAACAGACCTACACATAGACATATAAATAGATTTATTTATTTATCTTTTGTTGTTTTTTTTGGGGGGGGGTGTGCAGGGTTTCTCTGTTTAGCCTTAGCTGTCCTGGAACTGTCTCTGTACCACCAGGCTGGCCTTGAACTCACAGAGACCAGCCTGCCTCCACCTGCCTAGCGCTGGGATTAAAGGCGTGCACCTCCACCTGTCTGTAAATAAATCTTGAAAAGAGTAGGAAATTGCATGCTGCAATTGGACAGTGGCCTTTATGAAGTATTCATATCATTTCAAATTTAAATGAAAATCATGTTTTTTCTAAAGTATAAACATACGTACATTTATTTAAAAAAGTCTAATACAGAGAAAGAAGTTATTTGAAATTTTCATAGATAGCTGGTTAATATTTCTGTAGTCAGGTATTGTATCTATCTACTCGTATGTACATGTTTTAGCTATTAATGTCTTAATATATTTTGTAACGTGTAATTTGCATATATTGTATATAATATGTAACATGTGTAAAATAAGCATGTAACTAGAATATGTACATTATGTATAATGTCTATATTATAATAATACAGAATAACTACTTTTGTAGTTTTTAATCTGTCTATATCTGTTTATCCTTGGTTCTGAGGATAGACAGATGAGCATTTCCACTTTCATAGAAAATCATCTCTTAACACTGTTCAGTTTCATGACTTATTAACTGTGGATTTATCATGCTTTGCTTGAACCTTTAGATTGCTCCCTATTTTGATTTTAGTTTGAATAATGTTGCAATGGATAGCCTTGACATTCATTTTTCATGATTTTCTGATTTTTCATAGGGGAGACAGTCAAGTAAAAAAGCATAGATTTGTTTTTTTAGCTGGTTGTGCTGGTACACGCCTTTAATCCCATTGCTCTGGAGGCAGAAGCAGGAAGGCAGTTTTCTGTGAGTTCAAGGTCAGCCTGGTCTACAAAGTACCAGGTCAATCTGTAGGTAGGCTACATAGTGAAATCCTATCTCAAAACCAAAAAACAAGCAAAAATTATACAGAGTTTAGAGTTTTGTATGTGTTCATAAACTTTCTACCAAACTTTGTAAACTTTATAGTTTATCCTTACTCAGGGCTTTAGAGGACAACCTATTTTCCTGCATGGTTACCTAAACTTGAAATTAACAGTTTGAAAAAGAAAGGAAGGAAGGCTGTCAGTTTGTGGCATGAAATAAATACTTTATTTTAATTTGCATTTATTTGAGCTGTGGTGTCAAATACATATTCATTCACGTGTATTTATGTACTGTTTACATTTTGTGATGTGCTTGCTTTATGGCCTGTGTAGTTCATAGTTGCCTTTTTTTCTTTTCTTGAGACAGGGTAGCCTTGGAGGGCCTGGAAGTCAGGGATCCACCTACCTCTGACTTCCGAATACTGAGGTTAAAGTCTTTCAATATCACTCCTTGTTTATTCTCCATATGAAAATATAAATAATTATATAACAAAGGCTCAAATTTGTACTACCAAAAAAGAATGACTATTTATATTCCTATCTTAGTTTTTTGTTTCCGTTCTAAAGAATTAATTCTTATAGGGGTAGCCAAAGGATTTTAAATGCTTCCCCAACTTTCCCTCTCCCTCTTTAGCTTTTCTTCTACTCTGTTTTTCTACATTTGTGCACTTCGATTGTGTAAGTGCTAGTGTAAAATCAACACGAAGGGTGTCTCCACTGACTAAATTGGTTTATTTTTTAAATTGAGATAGAATTCACATACCATAAAAGTTACCCCTTTACAGTACACGATTGAATGTATTTAAGATAGTATCCGGATTGTACACTCATTGCTTCTATATTCCAGAACACTTTCATGAATGAATACTTTAGCATCTTGTCCCTTCTCTCAGGATGGTGTTTTTAATCTAGCCACCGTTCAGCTCTAGGAGTTGATTCGTTTCTTTTAATGTCCTTCCCCCAGTATTTCATCGTGGGAATATATTGTGGACTTGGTTTTTTTTTTTATTAAGGAAGACTGTATAGATCATTTTCTGTCCTCTGCAGTGTGCATATTTGCACCTTAAACCTTATGCACATGGACCAGAGTTTGGAAATTGGCCCAGAATTGGAGTCATTGATTACGGGCACGTGCATCTTTATTTGTGCTAGATGTAGTCAGAAATGAGTTTCATTTTTTCTCTGCATTTTTGTCAGCATAGGCTATTTATGTTTTTTGGTTTTTCGAGACAGGGTTTCTCTGTGGTTTTGGAGCCTGTCCTGGAACTAGCTCTTGTAGACCAGGCTGGTCTCGAACTCACAAAGATCCGCCTGCCTCTGCCTCCTGAGGGCTGGGATTAAAGGCATGCGCCACCACTGCCCGGCTATTTATGTTATTTTTGATATATAATTTGATGTCTAATGGAATTAGAATATTTTTGTTTGTGGTTAGTTTTCATTCATATTGGAAGTATTTTAAGCATTTCCCCATGTTTATTGATCATTCATATGTTTTCTTTGTTGTCTTTTGAGACAAAACTTATGGTATATTTTATGCTAGCCTGGAACTCATCTCAAACTTGTGTTCATCTTGCCACCATGCCTTTGCTTCTAGATTTTCTTTCTTTCTTTTTTTTTTATTGAATTCTTTTTTTAGTTTTTCAGAAAATGATTAGGATGTTCCTATTTTGTTTTTGTTGCTGTTTATAGGATGCTAATCCGTTATTTGTATTGAACGCTGTTTTCTAGTTATGGCATTTTTACTGTATACAAGGAAGTAATTTTGTGAGATTGACCTATTTCATCTTGTCTTTCTTTGATTTAGAATCTTGTTTATAGATGTGAGAATTTGCTTAACCAGCAGCCTTTATTTGTATTTGCAAGATAAGCAGAAGTAGGAAAGAGTTGTCCCTGTCTTCAGTGAGCTTTTGCCTCTCAGAGCTGGAAACCACACTTGAGGGTCTTCATTTTTGTTTACTCTTTATTTATCTATCTTGAGGGGGCTTCGCGAAGCTTAGGCTAGCTTTGAGTTCCCTGTGCTGTTGAGAGTGGCCTTGAACTTCTGATCCTCTTCTGACCCTCCTGTTTCCTTAAGTAGTGGGATTCCAAGTATGTGCTGGCACACCCAGTTTACCTGGTGCTGGGGATCCCACTGAGGGTTTCTTCCCTGCTAGGCAAGCACTTAGCCAGCTGAGCCACAGCCCCAACCAGTTACTTCTAATCAGACGGTTAGAAATGTGTGGGGATCGTACATGTGGACAGAATGAGTCATAAGTGTCCCTGTGCAAAGAGAACTGGTAATAAATGGTGGTCAGTGTTTACTTTGAACGCACTGAGTAACTATTCACTTATATTAGCCGAGAAATGTTCAGTAATAACCGCTTTTATAGGCACGACCTAGGTTTAGTTAAGTGGTGACAACCACGGTAGATAATATTTTAACGAAAAAGTACTGTGGCTACTTTCATATAAAATCAGATTCCTTTTATGAATTGACTTAAGATGTTCTAGGGTGGGAGGCTGGAAAGATGGCTCTGTGGTTACGAGAACTTGCTGCTTTTGTAGAGGACCCAGGTTCGGTTCCTGGTACCTATTGGCAGCTCACAACTGCCTATAATTCCAGTTACAGGGGATTGGCTATCCTTTTGCTTCTGTGGACTAGGAATGCACATGATGGACAAACATGCATGTAGTCAAAACATTCATGCATATAAAATAAATATTAAAATGATTTCCCTTGTACCAAAGTCATTAGGAAGTTGGTGCAAGGTGGCAGGCAACCATCTCCTGATGGTTGTCCGCACTGTTCTCTCTGGCAGTCTTGCAGTGGAATGAAGGGTATAGAATCTTGCTATAAGAAATAAGGCCGCATTACTACATTATTTAAAGTGTAAGAAGTTTGCTGTGGTTGAGGCCTACGAAGGCTATTATTGAATTTTTAAAATTATAAGATTAATATTTGGGTTTGATTTATTTAGTATGTAGCAGGAAAGCCAGTGATCATTGTCATTTTTTAATTTAAAAAGCTAGCTTTAAACACCTTTTCAAAGTTAGTTTTTTTTTTTTTTTTTTTTTTTTTTGGGAGAAATGCCATCTTTTTTATTGCAGAGATTCCAGTTCTATTTCTTAAAATTTCCAGGAATTTTAATCTTGGTTTCCTCACTGACAGAATGTTTAATTATTCCTTTTTAAAACATAAAGCCATAAGAACACTTATACATTTTAGACATGAGGAAAGTTGCATAGGTAGTCTTGCCTATTTTCTCAATAGGGAGATAGATATTTCTTCACTCATGTAAACAAATTTAATGGGGCAATATTAAGAAACATAAAATGTGCTGAAATCAAAGTTAGTTTTTAAAAAATTTTTCTTTTATCATATGTGTGCATTTTTTTTTCCCCTTGAGACAGGGTTTCTCAGTAGCTTTGGAGCCTGTCCTGTAGCTAGCTTTTTTTTTTTTTTTTTTGGTTTTTTTCGAGACAGGGTTTCTCTGTGGTTTTGGAGCCTGTCCTGGAACTAGCTCTGTAGACCAGGCTGGTCTCGAACTCACAGAGATCCGCCTGCCTCTGCCTCCTGGGGTTAAAGGTGTGCACCACCACTACCTGGCTTTTTGTTTTGTTTTTTGTGTGTGTTTTGTCCGTTTTATGTATTTCTGTGTTCCATGTATGCGCCTGGTAACTGAGGAGGATGTAAGAGGGCGGTGGGTCTTTGAGAAATGGGGTTATGGAGCTACCATGTGGTTGCTGTGAATTTAACCCTGTCCTCTGCAAGAACAGCCAGTGATTTTAACCGATATCCCACCTCTCCTGCCTTTCTCGACAGGGTCTTACTATGTAGTCTTGGCTGTCCTAGAACTTTTTATGTAGACCAGGCTGGCCTTAAACTCAACAGAGATCCTCTTGCCCCTGCTTCTTAAAAGCTGGAATTAAAGGCGTTTATTAATTTTATGTGATGTCTCTGCAACAGTTGTTTTTATATTGTGTATGTGTGGACACGTGATGTCCCTGCAACAGCTGTTTTTATATGTATGTATGTGTGGACACATGATGAACCTGCAGCAGCACCTGCAACAGCTGTTTTTATATGTGTGCATGTGTGGACACGTGATGAACCTGCAACAGCTGTTTTTATATGTGTGTATGTGTGGACACGTGATTTCCCTGCAACAGCTGTTTTTATATGTGTGTATGTGTGGACACGTGATGAACCTGCAACAGCTGTTTTTATATGTGTGTCTGTGTGGGCACGTGATGAACCTGCAACAGTTGCTTTTCTCCTACTTTGTGGGTCTCACGCACACAAGGTGAGCTTGGCGGCAAGCGCCCTTATCCATTTTGCTGGCCTTCAATGTTAGCTTTATTAGAAGAAATGAAGCTTGCCTTTACTTCTGATTCTGAGGTCAGTTTACTTAGAGTGATATTCATTATTGATTATAAAGATGGTTAGTTATTATGTTTGAAGATTGACATTCTCAGAGTCGTTCCTTTTTTATTTGAAAATATTTCATTTTGTCAGAGCAGTTTTTGTTTGTTCCTTTCTTTTCAGTAAAACTTATCAGTTACGTTATCACCTATACCAGGCCAGATATTTGGTGCCTATGTAGTAATCTTAAAAATCAAAATATATTTTAACAATTTCTTCAAATGTTAATTATCTTTCAGTGTGGGCTAGGAGTATGGCATGGTAGTTAACAGCATGCGACGCCCATGCAGGGGATGTGACTGATTCCCAGCACCCATGTAGGATGCTTCCTAATGGCCTCTAACTCCAGCTCCAGGGCATCCAGCACCTCCGCAGGCACCTGCACTCGCATGCACCTACCTGCTTCCCCAGTTAAAAAGTTTCCGTTATAAGAAAAACTTAGCAATGTCTCAGAGAACAGGAAGCCTGTCATGTTTCTAGGCATAGATTTAGTTGCAGGATACCTTTTAATTTTCGCAACAAAGTTTTATGTCTGCTTCCTTCTCCCACTAAGTGTTTTGGGAGGAGAGGACTGTTTGATTATTTTGGGTGTCTGTTCATTTTGATAAACATCTAATGTACTTAGAATAGTAAAAGACAAGGCACACCGTACCCCTCTCATGTCATCTACACTCCCCACTGTGTGTATGCATTGCCGAATACTGAACGGTTTCTTAGCGCAGAAGAAACATTCTATTGAACAAAACCCCTTTTCTCTTTTCTTTCCTCTTTTGATTCTTGTGCTATTGGTGGTTGCTTTGAAGCAACTCAGTAAGAACGAGAGGGTTTGGGCTGCTGGGGTTTTCTTGCTTTTAGGGATGTGTTATTTAGTGTGCACATGGCACGGAGCTGCCACATCATGCTTCTTGTATGACTTCTATATGTGCTAGGTGAGTTGCTTGCAGGAAGCTGCTCCTCAGATGCAGCATGGAGCAGCAGGTGCAGGTGTCTCATGTCACATGCTCATCCATGCTGCACTTTCCTGTCCTCGTCTGTGTATCTGTCTGTTTTCTCTTAGATTGCAACAGAGTTGGGCACAGGACAAACCTGGGTTTCTGTGTCACTGTTACTGACATGCACTTTCTAGATACTGGAAGTTTTGGGCATTATTGTAACAGAGGTAGATGATACAAATAAGAGTCCTGCATTTATCTTCCAACCTGGTAAACTGTAATTTGCTTCTCATTTCTGAAAATCGTTTCCTCTACAGCTCAAGAACTGATTGGGCAAACAAAATCATTACTTGGATGTAATGAGAAACATATATGTTGAACCACTTTTTCTAGGATGGGTCTAGCTTTCTTAATAAGCAATAATAAAGTTCCCTCCTTGAGACAAGATCATATTTTGTATCCTTAACCTAGAAATCAATATGTAGACCAGGTTAACCTCAAACTCACAGATATCTGCCTGCTTTTACTGGGATTAAAGGCAGGTACCACCACACACAGATACATTTTTTAAATAATAATTTCTGTTAATAAAACGTTTGTGTGTATCTGTGTGCAATGTGTTTGTGTATAAAAGCGGAATGCATGTGTCATGGCGTGTGTGGGCTAGGTCAGAGAACAACTTTTCAAAGTCCACTCTCTCCTTCCACCATGTGGATTGTGGGGATTTAACTCAGGAGAGTCATCTTGTCATTTTTTTTTTAACCCTCATGTACCATTCTCCTTCATCTTAAAAATATTAGGTGTATATGTGTGTGTCAGTGTGTGTCTGTGTGTGCTGGAGTGCAGTACAACAGAGGCCAGAAGAGACTATCAGAGTTCCTAGGAGTTAGAGGAAGTTTGAAAGCCACCTGGTATGAACCAAACTTGGGTCCCCTGTAAGAGCATTAAGTGATCTTAACAACTGAGCCGTCTTTCTAGCTCTGTCTTCATCAATTTTTGGTGTGTTTTTTTTTTTTTAAAAAAAGAATTGGCCAACCCCGACAATTATTTTATTTAGTTCATGCAACACAGCCCAACTTTGAGCTGTAGAAACGAGCCTGGTGACTGGGAAGCAGTATCTGCAGGGCTGTGGGAAGGCCTTGTCTGGCCTGAGTATGTCTGAACAATAAACTGGGCTCTTCAAGCTGGGAAAAAAATACTGTTTTTGTGCTTTTTAAAAAGGACAAATCCATGTTTTTAATTGGTCTAATCTTTTATAAGAACAACATAAGTAACCTACATTTGTTAAATACCCATTCCTTATCTTGCCAGGCAGTGTACTTGTGTTTTTGTATTTAATTTTTCCTTTTTCCTAAGGAAAATTATTTGGAAAAGATTACTCCTCCCCCTTTTCCTTTTTGGAATCTGGAGATCTGACTCAGTGTCTCTGTGTGTTCAGCCACTAAGTGTCCGACACTGAGATACACCCCTACTCTGGAGAATGCTCTCTTTGTAAATTGATACCTGAGTGTCAGTATTTTAGAATCTTATGATTAGGTTCTGGTTCTGTTTCTGACTGGACTGATACTATTTACATCGACCCCCCAGCAACTACTTACATGTTGAAACATTTTAGGGTTTACAGAAATCCGTGTTTATTTGGACCATCTGAAAACTTCAAGTATTGATTGTGTCAGTGGATCCTTGGCTTTTCCTGTCTTCATTCTGTTTAACACCGCCATTTGATTTGAGTTTGTGTTAGCTGATTTGCTTTTTGGAGCAGTAATTTAACGTGTATCTGCTTGTTTTCATTACTAGAGTAATAATTGACGTACTGGACCTGTATTGTATCTGCAAGCAGGGTGGAAGGAAGGATACTCAGTATTTGGTCATTCCACATGTGTGGGAAGTTGTCAGTCTAACAGTTCGGGTAGCATTATAAAATGCGTTTAATTGAATCTTAGTTGAAGTTGCTTCAGAAGGCAGTTGCTCCTCATTTCTTGGCTGTAACGTGCGAAGTAGCTTTAGGTCAGAGGAGAAACTGAAGATTGTTATTATTCCTCCTTGTTAAGACAAACTGTCAGATGACTGAATAGAGCCCAGGATGGAAGCTTTGTAAGATGTACAAATTCAGCCGCTGTCTGTAGGGAGAGATTTGTCTTGTTGGAAAGGGGACATTAGCCTGTGTGTAATGTTTGACGTTACATTCTTCAGCAGGGGCTCTTTCCTGAAGTTCATTCTTGCTGATTTTAGTACTTGGTTTAGTTTATTTTCTTTGTATCGGAATGATCATAATTGTTCATTTTTGCACATATTTTGAGAATCTTGTGATTGGTATAATTATATCAGTGAAAAGAATGGAAGGAAATGCTTCAGCAAAATGCTTCACAGAAATGTGTGTGCATGATAATGCTGTGTGTGGTCTGAACCTTGCACAGTCCCAAGACTAATGGGAATTAGCCCCTAGGAACAGGAGATCAGGAACCTCTTTCTCTTGCTAGTAAAATCTGTTGGATTTTTACAAGATTTTCTTTCTTTCTACATGTACATGTTGGGCATACACTTGCTTGAGTAGAGGTGTTGTTCACTGTGGCTATCCTGAAACTAAGTATGTAGACCAGGCAGACCTTGAACTCAAGCCACCTGCCTGCCTCTGCCTCCAGTGTTAGGATTAAAGGCGCGTGCTACTCCTCCACTCCTAGCTTTTTGTCTGTTTTTGAGACAGTGTCTTTCACTATCTTAGAACTTTCCAGATAATCTAAGGTTGGCTGGCTGGCCACCTGACCAGCAAGCCCCAAGGATCCTCCTGTGCCTACCTCCGGGGCACATGGCTTAAAACAATTAATTTTTAGTGTGGCCTCTGGGGATGGAACTTAGGTTCTTGAGCTTCTAAAGCAGACACTTTACCCACGGAGCTGGTGTCTAGCCTGTTTCTGAGACTGGGCCTCACTGTGTTGCTCTGGCTGGCTTTGACCGTGTAGTAATGCTCTTGCCTCTGTCCCCCAAATGGCAGGATTACAAGTGTGGACCACCATGGATGAGCTTTCAACTTTAATTAAAAAATTAATTTGAATCAGGACCTTTCTTTCAAGCTTTCTTGATTGAACATGTTTTAAATCTTTCTTAATTTATATTGTATTGAGGTTGTAAAAGATATTAGTTTAACTTATTATCTCATTTAAGGCATTTTTTTTTTTTTGGTGGTAGATACAGTCATGTTTCATACTTCTGTTTAGCACCGTTGGCCATTGCTGTCGAGAGGGGGTGAACATCAAGATGGCTTTAAATACCATGATCTGTGGCTCCTGAAATTCCTTATATGAACTGGCTTAGAGTTGCCTGGAATCTACAGATTTCCATGTGGATACCTTGAACCATTTCTTGATTGCTTTCAAGTCCCGATATAATGTAAATGCTGTGCAGATGGTTATTTTGCTGTCTGTACTTGATTGTTGTTTGTTAGGGAGCTGAGGAAGGTACCCAGGGCCTTGTGTACTATTCTGTGAGCTAAGTTCCCACCCCCTAACCTGTATGTCTTAACTACAAAGTTTTTTTTCTTCTGCCATGCTTGATTAGGTCTTCAGATGTGGATGGAACCTGAAGATAATGAGAAGTAACTACATTTTGGGAGTACATAGGGATCTTTTAGATGTTTGTCTTTTTTTGTCTTTAGAATTTTGATAGCTTTGTTAATTAACTTATCTTTTTTTTTGTTTTGTTTTGTTTTTCTTGAGACAGTGTTTCTCTGTGTGTAGCTCTGGCTGTCCTGGAACTCTCTCTGTAGACCAGGCTGCCCTCAAACCCACAGAGATCCACCTGCATCTCCCTCCCGAGTGCTGGTACTAAAGGCATGCACCACCACCATCTAGCTTTAACATAGCTTGATGTATAGTGTTAGAAACATTTCCAAAGCCTGTATCTGACTTTTGCAAATGACATGATGCTCAAGAAGTTGCTCAGAATTATTGTGACAGTGTTAATAATCAATGAAGTTTATCTATACTTGGAAGATGAGGCCCACTCCTGGGTTGTTGATCTTTGTATGTAAAGTTGATCATGAAGTGATAAATAAAAGGTATCAAAGTCTGGCAGAATAATACATTTGGGGCAGGGAAACATTGGGTGTTAACGTGGTATCCATTGCATAGCAACAATTTCAGGAGGTGGGAGAGTTAGTGCAGCATCTAACCTATACCGCACCTTCAGAGGACCTGTGTTTGGTTCTCAGCATTCACACTGGGTGCTTTACAACCACAGGGAGCTCCAGCTCCAGGAGATCTCATGCCTCTGGTCTCCACCCACCTGCTTGCACTCACATGCACGCATGCGCACACACACACACAATTAAATAAAACAAATCTTTAAAAAGCCAGTGATACAATACATTTTAAAAATAACTTTTGTATTTATTTTATGTGTATAAGTGTTTTGTATACATGTATGTCTATGTAACATGTGTTTCTGGTGCACAGGGAGACTATACAAGGGCGTCATATACCCTGGAACTGGAGTTACAGACATTGTGAGCTGTCTTATGGCTGTTGGAAACTAAACTGGGGTCCTTTGCAAGAGCAACAAGTCCTCAACTGCTGAGGCATCCATCCAATCCCTCTAATGTAGTCTTAATTGGATTTCATATGTAAGCTGTGAAATAAGTTGTGAAAAAAATGAAAATAAAACTCCATGCTTTATTTGTAGTATAGATGAGTGATAAAACTATATTACAAAAACAAAGAAAAATTTTCAAAATAACATGGTTAATTTCAGTTTTCTTCAAAGATGTCTTTTTGCATATTTAGGAAACGTCTTTCCCTTTTTATCAGAAAGATGAACTTATTACAAATGTACTGTGGGCTAAGGCATAACAAAGTTGTAGGCCGAGTGAAAGTAACTATTTTCCCTTTAGCGTTAGGTGCTGTTTACAAAGTCATGGTTGGATCAGCTCCCCTGTAGAATTCTTGCTGCGTGCGCCTCATGTTTGTGCCCTGTTGCCTAATGATCTACTTGTGTGAAGTTGATATTTCACGTTCTGTGTGCTGGCATTTGGAATGACATTGTTTTCCTTGGGCTTCATTTAGTTCTGCTGATTAATTTTTCTACTTAGCTTTTTCTGTTTCTGTTGAGAGAACTGTAGATGGGCTTTGTATGGGCGCGGATTCCTTTCCTTAGCACTAAGGTATGTGCGTGAACACGGAAAGCAGCCCCGACTCTGTGATAAAGGCTCACAGCATTTATGTGCTGCTGTTTCTAATCATTAACTTACATGGCTGTCATGGCCAGAAATAACAGGCAGTAAAGTAATTGTTTTTAAATAAAGTCACTGTTTTAAGATTTGTTCTGTGTGTGCCCAGTGAACTAAGTTGAGGGCTTGGGAGATGGAGTAATATGGAGGACCGACTTGAATGCTGTGGATTGTTGGAGATTCCAGACTCTGTTAAAATGAGTACGCTTGTGCATCTTGTTGCCGGATGGGCAAGGCTATGGTCGCTCCAGATAGTGGATAATAGGCTTTATTTGCAGCTTGTGTAGTGGAGCATATTTTGAAGTAAGGAGGAACCAAAGGACAAGGTGTTCTCTACTTGTAGGCTTGCAAAGGGCTCAGGGTTTTCTTTATGCTGTTGTAGAAAGACGTTATTTTTGCTGTGGCATGCTTAAAACTAAAGGGCAAATGATCCAAAAGAATAATCTCGAAATTCAATAGCAAGAAAACTACTTGACATTGTGCGCCGGAGGCCAGCAAACGTGGGGCTTTCATTGAATGCGTGGGAAATGGGGCAGGCCTGGCATTTAAAGGGACAGGGTGCAGTCCCCCAGAAAAGAAAAGCCCTCGTGTGTGATTTGCTTACTTGGAGAAAAAAATAGACTTAAGGTTTTCTCTAAAGGATCTTTATTGGATCAACCGTTTAAGACATTGAAAGACACTGAGTGAGTTTTTCCTGACTCCACCTCCCACAGTCTTCAGTCTTGTCTGAAATCAGTGTGGAGTAAAACGGTTTATAACAGGAGAGATGCAGCTTTTCAAATAAAAGTACTTTGTAGGCTGTTGAGACGGAGTATCATGTAATTCTCTCTGAAACCCAGCACTCACTACTTTGTTTATGTAGCCTTTTAAACGGTGGGGGTAGAGTGAGGAGTGGGGGTGCTCTAGGGACCTGGGCTTTAGACTTTTCTGTTTTTTCTATGTCTGAGTTTTCCTCCCCCATCCACTCATGAACCTCCCCCCCTTTTCCCCCTCCACCACCTCCCACAATCCCTCAATAAAATAGTATTTGAAAGACTTGAGTGACCAGTCCTGTGTGCTAACTTCTTCCTTGGGGCTGTAATGTACTGTTTTCAATGGGTGGTCTTCAGTCTCCATGGGAGATTTTACAGGCAGTGGGCTCTGAGATCCACTAAGTGCATTATATTGAACATGACCAGTTAAATTCCCAAGCTATAGAAAATTCACAGATAGCTTTACTTTGCTGATTTCCCATTGGTAGTTAGAAGAAATACTAATTTGTTGAATTGTGTTTGAAGAATTTATGGCTTAAGCTTACAAAAGTGGAGCGTATTAACCTAGTATTTGGGATTTAGTTTTTAAAACAAGTCATAATATGTGAATTGAGGACTGTCTATTAATATGTGTATTTTAATTTGTTGTTTTTAAACAGTTCTTAATCCTGTAGAAAAGCCACTGAAGCCAGATTTCTCCCACAGCATTGTACGATGATATGGTCTCTCATAGTAGAAAGTGTTTCTGATGTATTCTCAGTCAGAACCTCTTAGCTTTGGCGTGTAACAGGAGTGTGCAATAGCCTAAAATTTAACTTGTGTTCTGGCAAAACCATTGATTATTATAAATTAATACTGGGTTAAAATTAGCTTTTATAAAACAAGATGCTCCTGAGACCCATGGACACGAATGAAGTAATATATTTAATGCCTAGAGTCTAAATATTGAAGTGGGAATGTTGAAGCCATGCCCCTTTCCACATAACTTTGTTATTTAGACTCCTTCCTGCTTGAGCCTGTGATTCCTAGCCGTATTAGAATATAACTGTATATATATAATCAGGTCACTGATTTCTTATTCACATACTTCAGTGCTCTTCTATGAAGAGCATTGGATTTCTATTTAAATAAATATCTATTCTTCCCAACTAGATGAAGCACTTGTTTTTCACAGGCTAGGTAAAAGAGACTTGAGGGGTCCGTACCTCATGTGTTGGTGAGACTGGGTGGTGACGATCTGTAAAAAAATGGCTTTTGTGTTTATTTTAGATGGTGTAAGTATTTTTAGGTGGAAAAATCCTAGGCCTTGAGGAACCGAGTTTGTTCTTTATGAGAAGCATTGCACAGTGTCTTAGGTCACGTAGAAATGGCACAGATTCAGCAGTTTTCGTCACTGATCGGGTCAGAGATCTGTCTAAGCCTTCTATAGCAGTGACTAAATGTTCTCTTTAGCTCATTTCTGCCCTGGAAGGGCTAAAACTTTCCCAGTAGTCTTTATAATGGTTTTAAAGAAGTGATAGCTATCAGAAGTTTCTCTCATGCAGCCAGCATTTAGAAATTATTATGGTTGTCTACACGCACAGAAAGACACGGCTCTTGTGGATACACAGGAGGATAAATGCTAAAGGTTGGTAAAAATTAGCTTGTCGAGAAAACTTACTGACCGAGGGATAATTTTGTTTTCACTGTCCCTTCCCTTGGCTGAAAATGAAATCGCCACGATCTGGTTACCAGGCCAGTGCTGCCTTGGATGGCTTCCTTGGGCTTTGGCTGTGCTTGGAAAAGCACAGTTAGGCAGCTGCTGTAGGTTTTGCGTGGCCTCAAGGAGCAGTTGTTTAACCCCTGTTAGTTTCTGATGTTGGCGTTTCTAATCTGCAGATAGACTTGCTGTGTTGGGTATGCCCTCTGCGCTTTCGATGTGACTGACCTGCCTCATTGGTGGGCCGGAGAGCAGGAAGAGAGTCGTTTTTTCCAGCATGAGTAGAGTTTCATGTCTTGGAGTATGTCACGTCCCTTACCTTGTCGGCTTCTATTCAGGCAGAGCTAAGAACTTGAACTCTTATTTTCCAGTTTGACTTTGCTTTTGGATGTGGAGACTGAGAAGGACTCAGGAAAGTTGAGCTGTAATCTTTGAAATTTGGGCATTTTGGTGTACTTATTTCTAGGTGTAGTGGAGCAAGAGGAAAGACTGAGTCATTGACTCTAAACTCATTTGGGTTAACTGTAGGATTAGAGCAAGGCCGTGTATCACCAACATCAGTGTAATAATGTCCAGAATTCCAGCAGTGCTGGGCTTCTTTGTATCCTGTTTGCATTATTGCTGTAGGTTCGAGGGGCAGGGAAGTCCTGCACTGCTAAAGCTGAAGAGGGCAAGAGTTAGAAGCCACTGCTGTGTGATTAAACCCGTGTGTTTGCCCCGGGGCTCCAGCCATTCCTTCTGAATTCATAGCCTGAAATTTTGGATTTCTTCTCTATTTGAAAATAATACTTCTTAAACATTTTAAGACCGACTTTGCCCACCAGCGTGCAAACTATTGAGATTATGAGTGTTAACGTTTTAACGCAATCAGACTGAAGGTGCAGTTCGGTATTTTCAAGAGAAAGTTCACAGCCATTTAACATAAAATTTTACTGGTCTTTTCATTAATCTAAAATAGCTGGTCTATAAGTACTTTATCAGTGCAAACTGCTCAGCATGTGAAATGAAGGCAGAAGACCACAAAGCCTTCCTGCAAATTAAGGACACAATGCGGACTGACGGACTTTCCGGCCAGCTCCAGCTGGGAGATTATTACAGTTTCTGCAAACCCTTTTCTCTCAAAACTAAATCAAGAATGGTAGAGTCCTGATAAAAAGAAGTGTAGAAAAGCCTAACTAATCCTTCGATGAGTTACTTCAAACGGGCCAAAATAGAATAAAATCAGTTAAATAGCGCGGATTAAAGGTTACTTTTAATGCATTTTTTTTTGTCACTCGTGTCGAGAATTTTCTCGTATGTTAATGCATTTAGCCTTGGTTAAAAAACTCCGGGGGGGGGGGAATGTAATTAAATTTGAGAGATTACACAATCGCCTTGTTATGAAGAAATTTAGTACCAATTCTTGATGCCAGGCTATGAGATAAGAGCTGCTCTGGAGATCAGGCCTGTAAACAGGTGGCTCTTGTTTGGAATGGGAAGATTTGGGTTTCAGTGCGAGGAGTTGCGTGGCATTCTAAGAACCGACTGGTACAGGTTTTAGCAAACAGTGTAGCTATATGTCTTTGGCTGCGTGTGCAGAAGTGGGTCCTCGGTGCCATGACTGAAGACAGCTCGGCTTTGGACTAATGTCTGACCTGGGTCCGAGAGCGGACAGGGCGAAGTTCGAGGCAGATCTCTGGTAGCAGGTACCCTTTACTTTTGGGGCCCATGTTTCCAGTGCTCTGCTTTTCTGTGAAGAAAGACCACACCTACTGTACCTTCCATTCCCAGCCGTGTTTGGCAGCTACCTAGTTTGAAGTCCTGGCATATCATGATCGAACTGCCAAAGGTTTTGGGTTAAGGAAAATCCTTTTGGCTTCGTGTCATTGATGGGAAGAATTTGTTTTTAAAGGCACACTTAGTAAAAATGGTATCTTTTTTTTTGTGTGCTTATACATAGTGTTAAAGATGTACGTGACTATATCTGCATGAGTTTAATAATGTTTTTACATTTATTTTATGTATGTATGTAGCATGTGCTTACCATGGTACAAGTGGGATGTCAGAGGACAGCTTGTGGAGTCTCTTCTCTCTTTCCGCCATGTGGATCCCAGGGATCAAACTCGTTTCATCAGACTTGGCTGCAAGTGCTTCTAACCTCTGAGCCCTCTTGCCAGCCCAACAAAAATTTATTTTAAGAATTCGAGCAATGGGAGAGTTCAGGTTATATTTGCCACTGATCCAAGATGCCAAGTAGTAAATTTCTGTGGTTGCTCTTCATATCTTTTCCTTAGTGCAAAAGATGCATGCTCCTGTTGCAACTTAACCGACTTCCTCCTCACTGCAGCTTGTAGTACATGCTTGTGCTGTGTGTGTTAGGTGTTCGCATGTCACCCCACACTGCACTAATGTTTTATACGCTCTTTGAGAATGCAGTCCTGTTAGTTTATAGGCAAAACACGTTTGCTCAGAAGCATCCTCTGTTGCGCTTCTAGCCACACTTCACCTGATTAAAAAATATGCTTTAGTGAGTTGTGCTGCATCACATAAACGTTGTGCTGTGCGGTTATTTATGTGCAAGACCCGAAGTTCTCTTCTGTCTCAGTAAGTTTCCCGGGGATAAGTTATTTTAGTAGATCAGAAAATTTCTCTGAAAGCAAAGTGATTCTTAATTTTTTTTTGAAGTTGAAAATGGGCACAGTAGCCTTTACGATTTCAAGGAAGATAGTCTCGTGCACCCATACCGTACAAAGTCGATTCCCCAGCTCTCTAGTTCCCCAATTCAGCTCTGCAGAATGTGTCGTCATGTCTTTGTGTGCCCGTGGGAGCTGCAAGCATTCTGTCTTCTGTGTTTCTGTTGTTTCTCAGCAGTGCCCTCAGAACAGTCCTAGAGACTGGCTTTGAAGCTCCGGATAACCTGGTATCAAAGAGCAGTAGGAATTTAACAGTAATTGTTTTATGGCTGGTTAGAAATCAGACCTATTTGTATCGGCTGCACACAGAATAGCGGTGATTTGACAATTTGGTTCAGTTTATGCTGACCATAAAAAAAAAGCAAAGAAAAAGTTAAAGGGGTATTTTGGAAACAGGAAATAAGCTGTAAATGCAAATTGCTTCACTATTTTCTCAAAGGAACAAAAAAGGAAAAGGGTTTGGAAGTTTTTATTGAAGGTGTGTCTTTGAGGATCTGTCTATTCTGGGGCTTAGTGTTGCGCTCACTAAAGCTACACCTCCTTTTGTGGCAGATTTCTTCTTCTTTCTTCTTCTGTTGCCATCTGACTAGAATAAGTTTCATTGCAGCAAAAGAAACTCTTTGGGAGGAGAGGTAGTGAAGTCAGACTTTCCAGTTCTACCTAGCAGACATTTCCAGTCCATCTTACTTTGGTTAGCTGGGGGAAGGACAAACGGTTGGTTGCATGGAGTTTTTCCACTCTAATGAAACCCGTCCTTCCAGCACACAGCTTCAAGTTATTAGTGTGATGTACGGGAGGCTTTGCCAGGGAGGTTTCCGTGGCTCTTGGGAAGGAAGCGGAAGAAAACATTTATGACTTTCTTGACCGACAGCTGGAGAAGTCTTCTGGGATACAAAGTATCTGAATTACTTGTTCCTCTTGTCTGAAGTATATTTTGAACTGAAGTTAGGCAGAATAGCAGGTATGCTGGCAGTGAAGTTTGACTTCCCAGACCGTCCTTCAGACTTAGGGTGTCTGTTGTAAAACGCCTCATTGTTGTTTTGCAATCTCCACCCCTAGAGCAGTCTGAGTCTGGGGCAGCAGAGCAGAAAAAAAGAGCAGACGTGTACTTCAGAAAAAGAAAAGAATGAAAAGAAACCCTAGAAATGCTTAAGGGACTTAGGCCTTTGCCCCAAATTAAAATATGATTTTCTTTTTTTGTAAACCACAAAGACATTTCAGTGCTGTTGAATTTGTACTGTTAATTTGCCTTTATCTTAATGTTTTTTCCTCATTGGATTCTGATTCTCCCATCAGGAGAAGAATTTGTGTTTATTAGGTGTCTTCATTTCCCAGATTTAGTCTGCAGTCTGAATGAAGTGGAGACTGGTTGACTTGGTGTTGCTTTCTTTCTTTGATTCCAGCATGAGAGTTTGACACTCTTGTGTGTGAAGGATTACAAGCTTTGCAGTGAGGATGTAGAATACGAATTTGCCCAAAGCAGAGAAACCAGCTGAATGTCACGGTAGCTTCCCACTAGGGAGACAGTTGCAGCCACTGTGAGAGTGGATCCTTTCATTCTGTAGACTGAGTGCTTGGAGGGAAACAGATAAAGACGTGTGTAGTGGGCCAGAGGGATATCTCAGTGGGTATAGGCACTTGCTGCTGCAGAGCCTGCCGACCTGAGTTCAGTTCCCCGGGGTCTCGCATGATGAAAGGCAAGAACAGACTCCTCCAAGTTTTCCTCTCACCTCCACAGGTGCACTGTGATGTGCACACGTCCATAAGAATGCACAGGAAAACGTCATATGATGTAGGAGTGTCTTCTATCTATCTGTTGCTTTCATGGGCTAATTAATAAAGAAAACTGCTTTGCCTGATAGGTCAGAGCATAGGTAGGTGGGGAAGACAGAACAGAATGCTGGGAGGAAGAAGGCAAAGAGTCAGACGTCATGATTCTTCAACCTGAGACAGATGTAGGCTAGAATCTTTCCTGGTAAGCCACCACCTTGGGATGCTACACAGATTATTAGAAATGGGTTAATCAAGATGTGAGAGTTAGCCAAGAAGAGGCTAGATATAATGGGCCAGGCAGTGTTTAAATGAATACAGTTTCCGTGTAATTATTCTTGGGATAAGCTTGCCATGCGGGAGCCGGGTGGGACAAAAAGCAGGCCTGCTCGCCTCATCACTACAGTCATAATAGTAATAAATGATGTGTAGTTATAGATGTTGGTTTGAGACATGGTTTGTCAGTTCTGGAACTCACTTTGTAACCCGTTCTAGCCTACTTGTAAACTCTAGATCATCCTTCCCCAGTCTCCTGAGTGCTGGGATTGAGTGAGTTCTGTGTTGCTATGAGAGTATGAACAAAGTATTTGGGAAAATTAGAACTGACTGATAACAGTTTAGATTAGAAGTTCCCATAAATCAGCCAAGGGTAGGTTTTCGTCTCCAGTGCTTCCCTTTCGTCATGCTTGCGGAGCTTTTGAGCCTCTGAACTCACTGGCTCTGCTGGGTAGGATGTAGCTAAACCTAGCTGAAAGAGCGGAGAGCAGTTTCGGCTTACTCTGAACATGTGAATCTCATGAGGAACACAGATGTGGTAGACCAAGATAGGTGATTAAGTAAGATGCCCATAGAGCCATCCCTATATTTATTTGGGAACAGACCCAGGTTGTGCCTGTTATTACATCACTATCAAAACTATTGCTTTTATGATTTTTTTTGGGGGGGGGACAACTTAATTACCATATAGCTTATATTGACTTCTTTAATTAATTAAAATTTATTTATCGATTGATTGATTGCACTGTATAGCCTTGACTATATAAAGTTCCTGATCTGGAACTCAATATTTCTATCAGGTGGCTTTGAACTCATAGAGATCTGCCTGCTTTTACCACCCTAGTGCTGGGATTAAAGCCATGAGACAACATGATTGACCACTATTTAATTTTTTAAATTTATTTGTTTTTATTTGGTGAGCATTGGTATTTTGCATGTGCTTCTGTGCGAGGGTGTTGGATCATCTGGAGCTGGAGTTGCAGACAGTTGTGAGCTGCCATGTGGGAACTGGGAATTGAACCTGGGTCCTCCGAAAGAGCAGTCAGTGCTTTTAACCACTGAGCCATCTCTCCAGCCCCTTAATTTTTTTTTTTTTTAGACATGGACTCTCTTTGTAGCCCTAGCTGTCCTGCAACTTTCTATGTAGACCAAGGTGGCCGCAAACACACAGAGATCCACCTACTTCTGACTTCCTAGTGCTAGGATTAAAGATAGTATCTGGTTTTTAAAAAAACTGTTTTGTGTAACAAGATTTTACTGATTTTAATTTTATGTTTTTGAGTATTTGCTTGTTTGTATGTAAGTGCACCATGCATGTACAGTGCCCACAAAAGCCAGATGGGTGTGTCAGATCCCCTGGACCTGCAGTTACAGATGACTGTGAGCCACCATGTGGGTGCTGGGGATTGGAGCCACAGCCTCTGGAAGAGCAGCCAGTACTGTTAACCACAGTCTTGTCCCCAGCCTCCCAGCTGTCTATATGACCAAGATTGGCCTTGATTTCCTCTGCCCCTCTTGCTCTCTACTTCCCAGTGGCTGAGATTACAGGTGTTGGCCAACATTCCCAGTTTTAAGTGGTGCTGGGCATTGAACCCTGGGCTTCATGAATGTTAGTAAAGCACTAAACCAGCCGTCTGTGTCTCCAGCTATATGATCAGTGATGTCTTGTGTGTGTGTTTAAAACAGGAGCACGTGTGCCATGCGGGTCACGTGGAGATGAGAGGACAACCTTTCCTTTCACCTTGATTCCGATTGGGTCTGTCTTGTGACTCACCCCTGTGTGTGGAAGCCGTGCTGGCCAGTGAGCCTCCTGTCTCTGTCTCCTCTTTACAGGGGCACTGGGCTTCCAGAGATGTCACCATTATGTGCAGCTTTATGTGGGCTCTGGGAAGCTAAGCCCAGCATGTCAGGTCAGGGTTGTGCAACCGGCACTACCCACTGAACCACTGCAGTGTTGAGTCTGCTGGATCAGTGGGGATTTGTCTCCTGACCATTGAACATGGTGCTTTCCCTTTAATAATCCCTCCCTTTCCCACCTAAGCAGGAGCTAGAGTAGAAGAATGGTTTGAGGAAAGTGATTGTAACTTGGGGAGGAAAACTGGAAACTGCTGTGATTTGCTCTGAGTTTCTCCACCAGGCTTGTTGGGCAGAGACTAAACGTGTTTCAGTGTTCCTTTTTCTGAAGCTCAGCATTTTCTTTTATAGAGATGTGAATTTAGTGGCCCATGATGGAGTGATGAAATATGAATGGATTTGATTTACAGATGATAGTTAGTGTGCGTTCTCCTGTTCTATAGTCTTCCATCAGAGGAGAACAGCATCTGAGCAAAGTCTATAGACAAGTTCATGTTTAGAATGATGATGGTGGGGTACAGGGAGACTGGAGAGATGGCCCAGTCATTAAGAACACTGGCTGCCGTGGCAGAGGATCTAGGTTCAGTTCCCAGCACCCACATGGCAGCTCATAACACTCTGTAACTCAAGTTCCCAGGAAGTTTGATGCCCTCTTCTGGCCTCCATGGGTACTATATGCAAGTGGTGCACAGACATACTTATGGACAAACCACCCATACACATTTTAAAAAAATGAGAAAAGAAAGATGCTTAATGGCAGCCATCATTTTTGGAATGAAGTAGAGGGGAAGAAGCAAGCCAAGGTCGCTGTGGAAAGCTTTTAGGTTAGATGATGGGGTGAACTGATGTGCTTCATACTGTAGGCAGGCATTAATTTGCTCCCAGATCTACACATCTCTTCAGCAACATGGCTTCTCTTTTGTTTGCATAAGGCTGAGACAAGGGAAAGGGAGCCGGCTAGTCAGTCAGCAGGAGAGTTACTTTCTTACAGTTGGGTTGAGTTACAGTTATGAGGTGTGGGATCAGGGAGCGGTAGAGTGATGCTCACACTTCTTCAGCAGATGTTGGAACTCGAACCTTCTCATAGTTTGTCCCGGTTTTGGTTTATGCAGCATTTAATGTTTTGCTTTTCTGTTCAGAAACTGTTTATAATGCAACTTGACCAATGCAGTGAGATTCTTTAGCTCAAGTTGTTATGAAGCCAAAAATAGATCCGGGCTACAATTGGACTTTGTGGGACAAATTGTGGTTTGTAGGTTTGGCTGTTATTTTTCTAACAAATAACTGTAATTTAAAAATTATTTAGAAGCAAAGCAAATGCTGCTTGGATAAAAAAGGGACCTGGTTGATTTTGAAGGTTGCTTTTAAATGCTAACCAGATGTCTAAGTTTAAGGGAACGTTTGGAGTGAAAATGTTTTAGCTAAAAAACTCACGGTAAGTGCTGTCAAGTAAGCACAGAGAACACAGTGCTGTTGGGTCTTGCTTGTTGCATTCTCCTTCCCCTCGTTCTTCATTTTCCTTGGTTTTCTTTGGAAGTCAAAAACACAAATAGGTTTCAGAGAAAGGGAAACCAAAGTTAGGGATACATTCAAACCACCCCTGTCATGTTGGTACATAGCTGGGCATCATCTTGCAACAATACTAAATTTAAAGAGATACATAAAGTCCAGTAAGAAACACAAACATTAAAAATCAGGAGCGGTAAACTTCATTGCTCAGCTAAAAGCAGATGGTTTCCCGAGGCTCTTACAGGATGAATGGGCAGTTTTCTTAGAAAAGAAAGCTTGTTATTGAGGGTCTTCACATCACACGATGAACACAGGGGGCTCTTGTCCCAAGGTTGTTAGTTTCTTGTGGACAGTTATGAAAATACTACAGCACAGATTTTCACTTATGCATTGAGGCAGGGTATTATAGTAAGCTATCTTTATTATAGATATTTGAAAAACATAAGCATATGTTATAATAGAAACTGGCGTTCAGCATCTATGTATCAGACTGAGGAGTACTCTGCAAGATTCACTTTATTAGGCTACAGGGTCAGGAAGTATAAACCAGTCGCAGATTTTATACATTTGTATGAACAATCTGAGGATTTAAATTAGTAAAATAATGTACTTAAAATCAGAAGATAGCAGGGAAGATACTTAACAAAATAAATATAAATTTATTCTCAAATTATAACATTAGAAAAATGAAAGAAATAGAAATAAATGAAAAAAATCCTATGTTCATGGGTTGGGAGACTATTATTAAAATGTTGATACTCCCAAGTTGGTACAGTTTTGGTAAAATCTCTTCAGAATCTCATTCACATGATATCTTTGTAAAAACTGGTGAACTGATTTAAAATGTAGATGTAATTGCAAGGAACCCAGAATATTCAAAATACTATTGGAAAAGAACAAAAAGTTGAGAAACTCACACTTCCTAATTTTAAAACTTACTTCAAAGCAACAGTAATCAAAACAGTGTGGTACCGATGGTATAAGGATAGATATACATCTGTAGAGCAAAAGTGAAAGTCCTAGTGTAGACCTGTGTACTCTTGAGTAACACATGCTTCACAGGAATAGCGGGCTTTTCAGCAAACCGTGCTGACAGAACTGAATCTATATGTGGACGAATTAAGTTGGAATCCTCCTTCACATTGTGCATAAAATCTATCTCAAACTGAAGTGAAAAGTTTACCTCAAAAAGACCTATGTAGAAGAGCTATAATTATAGAACTTGTAGAAGAAAACTTAAGGGTCCAGCTTCATGGCCTCAAGTCTGCAGCTGAGTACTGAGCAAGGACAGCAGAAACAACAGCAATAACACATGGTATGTTCTGTAGAAACATGAAAAATCTGTGTTCTAAATGACACTGAGTATAAAAAGACTGCCCAAAGATGGGAAACATTTAAAAATCATTTTCCATTAGGGAATTGTCTTCACAATCTATCTTTTATAACTCTAAGACTAGCCAACTAAATATTGGTAAATGAGAAGCCTTTTATTTTCTTAAGTTGACCAATAAATGACTAATAATTACATGAAAAGAATACCATTAGCCTGTAGTGGGAAGCTGCTGGCTGCGTTCCTGCCGCCCCAGCTCCCCGTCGCATGGCTAGCTCATGCCCCAAAATAACGACACACAAACTGTATTCTTTTAAACACTGCTTGGCCCATTAGCTCTAGCCCTTACTGGCTAATTCTCATATCCTGATCAACCCATCTCTAATAATCTATGTAGCACCAGTCTTACCGGGAAAGATTCAGCATGTCTGACCTGGCGGCATGCTTCATTGCATCTGCTCTGGAGAGGAGAGCGGCCTCGCATCTGTCTGAGGCGTCTTACCTCACTTCCCTTCTTCCCAGCATTCTATTCTGTTTACTCCACCCACCTAAAGGCTGGCCAATCAAGTGGGCCAAGGCAGTTTCTTTATTAGCCAATGACCTTCCTCCATCATTAGCCAGTAAGGGATGGAAATCAAAACCATAGCGAGACACCAACTGAATCCTTCCCAGAAAGATGGGTGTCATAGAATGGCAGACATAGGTGATGTATTGATGAGGACATGGAGAAATCCGAAACTTTGCCCCCTGTTGAAGAGAGTATTAAATGCTGCATGTACTCTGGAAAACTGTAGTTGGGCATTTCTTTAATGGTTAAGAGTACAGTTCTTGTATTACCCAGCAATTCTATTCCTTGGTGTCCCTGTCTCTCTCTCGCTCTCCAAAAAAAAAAAAAAACAACAACAACAACAACAACAAAACCCAAACAAACAAAAAACCCCACAGGCGTGTGCACAAACTTAAACATGAGTATTTGTAGTAGTATTGTTCTTAGTAAAAATGGCAAAAGAAAGCCATATGCTTGTCATCAACAAAGTGGTGGTGGTGGGTGGGGGGTGGCAGGGCGGAGGAGGAGCCTAGCTACAAGAGAAGACATTATGTCTTTCTATTATGTGGGTATCCAGAACAGGGAAGTTTATAGAAACAGGAAGTAGCCCAATGATACAAGTGGTCGTGTAGGGTAGTCATGAACCACACGCATGGCTCTTCTTTGAGGCAACGAAGATATTCTGAAGTTGACTGTGGTACCGAGTGCAGACTTACCTATACGAGTCCATTGAATTGCATACTTCTTTTTGTTTGGTTTTTGAGATGGGGTCTCACTGTGTAGCCTTGGCTGGTCTGGAACTTGCTATGTAGACTAGGTTGGCCTTGAACTCACAGAGATCCACCTGTCTGCTTTGCCTTCTTGAGTGCTGGGATTAAAGACCTGTACCACCGTGCCCGGCCTGTACTGTATGCTTTGAATATGGTTTGTGAATTATATTTCAGTGAAACAGGTTTTTTTTTTCTTATAAAAGCATTTGCCCAGTTTCATTGATTTAAATGTTGAATTCAAATAGTTTCATCATAGTTTTGTATTTGGGAAATAAATTACTTTGATAACATGGGTCTTCCCTCCCTCCCTCCTCTCTCTCTCTCTCTCTCTCTCTCTCTCTCTCTCTCTCTCTCTCTCTCTCTCTCTCTCTCTCTCTCTTTCTTGTTGGTACATAAAAGCAACCCAAGGCTTTTAATTTCCCTGAAGTTATTTGTTAAGTTGAGAAAGACATAATTATTTATCTAGCAGTTTCTCTAAGTTTGCTCCGTGTAACTGTGTATGTGTTTTGTTTTGACTCATTGAGAAAACATGCTTGAGTGCTTGGTTAGCATGCATGAGGACTAATCCCCAGCACCGAAAAGACAATCAGAAAAAAGTTCCAAGTTGATAGGAAATAGTGGTAAAGAAGATTGAGTGCTTATGTGTAGGCACTATTCTAAGTGATTTTCCTCTTAACAAAGTTGAAAAAAACTCTATAAAGTTTGGAGACTACATTTAAGATAGATAGTAGCGTAAGTCAGGTGGCAGGTTACAGGCTGGCTGTGGTACTAGGTAGGGATGATGGTTAGTGGTAGTACTGGCGAGGCAGAGCCCGTGTTATACAAAGGATGCTACTGGCAGTGTGTGTCTAGAATAAGGTTGTGAGTGCCAGCCAGGTGCCTCAGTGGTAGAGTGCTTGCTGCTGAGCCTGCTGATCTGGATTTTAGATGTAAGGAAAGAACCGCTACCTCCGGCTGTCCTCTGAACTCCAGGGTGCTACCCCCACCCCCTCCCCAAATTAAAAATGAAAACAACTTTGTGAGTACAGTCATACTTTTGTAAGAATTTACTTTAAATGCACACTCCAGGGATTGACATTTGTGACCTCCTAAGTCACATTAGCTCAGTGCAGTTGACGAGTGCTCTGTCCTGTCTGACATTTACAGTGATTTGGGGTAAGTTTAAAACTGAGTTTCCTTCTGTGAGCTTTGTGAAAGGACTTTTGGTTATTTTGAAGTTTTCCCTTAGTTTTGCCCTTTCTTAAGCTTGTGAATAATAATGTCCTTTCTACTAGTTCTGCATGTAGCATATAGTTGCAGTGTCCAAAATCATACCCACAAGGCACACATGACTATTTAAATTTAATGCAAATTAGTTAAAAATTAAAACTCAGTTTTCCAGCCTTAGCCAAATTTCAAGGATTAAGAGTTACATATCGTTAGTGATTGCCACACTGACTACAGCTAGATGGACAAGTAGCTGTGTCTGCAGGGCATCGTTTTATGATAGAATTAAATGATTTATGGTATTTTTGCAGGAAAGGAAAAATAGGGAAACACCTGATAAGACTTTTTGTATAAAAGTAACATCTAATTACGGTCATGTGTGTATGTGTATAAGAATATATGTATAAATGTGTGTATTTAAGGAATTCATTAAATGTCATTAGCTCCTATTTATGAACATGTACATGTTGAATGCATGTGTATATCATATGAAAGTGATATAATTCTCTATCCTGGAGGCTGAAGGCCTTAATATGTAGGGACAAATCCTTTAAGAATTGTTTTTTTTTTCATAAATACTTTTGTCCTCACACAAGAAGAGAAAATCAATTGTTCCCTAGTGTCATATAGATTATCCCCCCACATAGAATTCTATAAAGGTTCATTTAAGTCTTTACTCCCGAGGGTCCCCTCCATGACATAGCAATGCTATCACCTTTCTTTTGAAGAATTTCAAACACACAATAAAGCGGAGGAAAACATTCCAGGGGATCCTTGGTTCACCCCCAGTTTTTGCGGATGGGCTTTATCTTAATTTATGTTTCCGTTCTCGAGTTCTTTAGAAGTAAGTTGCACGTATCACGACCTCTAACTCCTAAATGTTTACAGCAATTTTCCTAAGATCAGTGATGCTTTCCTAAAGAGCCCTCCACACAGCCATCATGCCCAGGGTGATGAGTTAGCCTTTAAGTGTTATGTCTCTTTAGTGTCCCTTATCTGTCTAGTTCATTTCCTTACCTCCTCTCATTGCTCCGGTTTGACTTTGACATCTTTGCAGAGGCTAGGCTAGTTGATCTTTATAGCTGGAGTGTGGGGGGGGTCATTTCCATATAGAGTGGTTTAACATGAATGTGCCCACTTCTTTTCTTGAGAATTGGAGGGTCTAGTCTACACCCACAAGCTTTGTTCAGTGGAGGCCAAATATTTTTAGCAGGAAAGTTTGTGTGGGTGTTCGCTGTGTCACTTCCTGTCACAGAGCACCTAGTGCTGATTACTCCAGTATTAGCTTTATCTGCTGACTAAAAGTGGCAAAAGCCATTTTAAAGATAATTTTCTTTTTCTAGTCACCAAGTGATTGGGCTGATGCTTGTATCTTTCCAAGTTCCATAAGCCTTTCACCTACTTTGTTAAAAGCATCAATTGATGATGTGATATTAAAGAACATGAATTTGTATTTCTCTGGGATTGGACATTGGTGATTTTCAGGTTCAGTAGCACATAGCTTTAAAAGGATACATACAAGGTCTATTCTGGTTCCTCTTTCATTTTTCCTCATTAACAGAGTTATTGACAGTTTATATAATGGCAGATTTTTTCTGCTTGTGATGTTATGGTCAATCTATGTAATATAGAATTCTCTCCATAACTTAATTTCCCTAATAATTTTTAAAATATTTTTATCTATCTATCTATCTATCTATCTATCTATCTATCCATCCATCCATCCATCCATCCATCCATCCATCCATCCATCCATCTATCTATCTATGTGTGTTAATATGTGAGCAGAAGATACATGTGTGCCCAGGGAAGCCAGAACAGGGATCAGATACCGTGGAACTGGGGTTAGAGGTAGAATTGAGCCTCCTGATGCAGGTACTAGGAACCAAACTCATTTGTTTTTTGGAAGAGCAGCAAGTGCTCTTAGCCACTGCACCATCTCCAGCTCTCTAATAATCTGTAAATGTTGAAACCTAGGACTGTGTGTGTGGTGATAATTCTCGGGTGGGAAATTGGTTTTAGTCAAAAGTTTAAGACTATTTGAATTTATATATTGACACCTTTGCTTTTTTATTTTATGTTCATCTCCTCTGAAGAGTCTTGCTGCCTCTGAGACATTCCTGCCCCTGTGGATGTAGCTGCAGCCCAGGAACGTTTGTGAGCTCTTATTAAGCTCTGGGCATGGATGTCAGGAATGCCGTCCTCCACTTAACCGCGTGGAAACAAGCGCTGGAATGTAGCTGTATAAACTCCCCCCATGCGGCCTCAGCCTTCATTGCTTCTTCGGCTTTATCACTGGGATGGATGTGAAGGCAGCTTCTCTGAGATTTTGTTGCCATTATGAAGTGACTTAAAATTCCCAGGATAGTTTAAATTTATTGACAGTTTCATGCAAGCATACAATATATCATGGTCATATCTACCCTTTCTCTGCTCACTCTCCCAAGAACCCCCACAACCTATCCTTTTTCCATCTCCTTGTCTTTTTTTTTTTAAGTTCATTCACTGTTGTCCACACGTGCATGGATGTGTAGCAGGATTCATTTATCAGCAGCCATGTCCTTGAGGAAAATTGACTCTCCCTTCTCAGTAGCCATCAACTTTGAATAACTCTTCAACTGGAGTGGCCTTGTGAACCTCTCCTCAAACCCATGCTGGCATGTCTGCGGGTTTGCTCTTGTGCTAGTTCACTAAGGATGCATTCATGAGTGCGATCGCATGTCCAGGAGACAGCGTTTTACAGCATTTCACCCTGCAGTCTGACTCTTTCATTCTTTCTGTCCCATCTTTTGTGATGCTCTCTGAGTCTTGACGGCAGAGTAGGGCTTGGTGTAGATAGTGTGCATTTAGCGCTGAGCTCTGTGACCAGCTGTGAGACCCTGAGTTAGCCTGCCCACTGCAGAAGGAAGATGCGGGTAAGACCAGCAGCTGGGGACAACTTCAGAGCTGATCTGAGGATGGTAGAACAGAATCCTATGGAAGTAAATTTGAATGTCAGGAGAGGCCTGGCTAGTCCAGAGTGTACATTTTTGTACACTTTGCTTGCAGGCATTTATTAAGGCATTTTAAGGATTTTCTGGATGCACACATGCATGTGCACATTGCTTTTCTATTTTAAGAGTATGAATATAGATCGATCTGGGCACAGTGGTGTATACCTGTGATCCCAACACTCAGGAGATGATAGGTTGATGATACCAAGTTTGAGGCCAGCCTAGGCTACGTTGAGGCCCCATCAGTGCATACCTATAATCCTAGCCCTTTGGAGACAGAAGCAGGAGAATTGCTACAAGTTTGAGGCCAGCCTGATATATATAGTGAGGGCTACATAGGGAAACCCTACCTACCAATCCCCTTAAAAAAGTGGTGGTGAGGGATATGGATTAGAAATAACCAAAGGATAGAGTTTCTAGTTAAAAGTGGGTTAAAAGGTTAGGAAAAACTGAACTGGGAAAAGGCCATTCTTGTTTTTAAAGCATCAACATTATTTGAAAGGTATTTGTATTTGAAGACTATAATTTAAGGGTTTGTAACTAATGTTATAATTACGTTCTGTTTACTCTGAAATAGATTCTTTTGTGTGTGTACAGGGGCTAATGTGTTTAGATGTCCTTTGTTCACTAAGGAAGTTTCAGGATAAGAGTTAAGTGCATAGGTCCTCTGTGCTTAACCCTACTCTGAAAGGGTCTTGTGCCTCTGGGGAAGGCAGGACTGATGTTTTCATTTACCCTGGTATCTTGGATCCTTACAAGGTTGGGAAGTTGGCGCTCACTGAGGTGGATGGAACTGTGGAGGTTTAGTAAGTTGGAGGGGCTGGTGAGAGGAAAAGTTGAGATGGGCTTTTCAGCTTTTACCAGCTGTCCTAGGTGATTCTGTAAAGGGACTATTTGTTGTCTACAAAGTGACAGGCCCTGGCAGGTGTCATTGCACAGGGTCGTGCTCCCTGGAAACAAGTTAACACCATGGTCTGGAACGGCTGCTATCATAAAGGGAACTCAGAAACTATAAGCCTGTAAGGAACCCAACCCATGAGGCTTTTTAATAACAAGATACTGCACGGTGTGTTAAAACTACACGGGAAATGTTTCTCTCAGAATGTGTGGAAAGAGAGTAGTCACTCCCTGGTGACTTGCAGTTTAGTCTAGAAAGAGTAGACACCTTCTTCATCTTGGAGGTGGACATCTGGGTTTGAATCCTGGTTCTCTAGTCTGCTATTGACCACGTGCCCAGACTTCCCTGACATCTGGGAGATGATGCTTTCAAACTGCAAACAGAAGAGAGAGCAGTTAGCTTTCGCCAGTTACCTTGCATAATAGCCATAACAGAAGTGGATTCGAAAGATTATGTGGGACACCATCCATGATACGATGCTAGTAAATCAGTGGCTTGAAAGTTTATTACTGCAAGTTATCTGCAAAAGTGTAGAGCTTTGAGAAAATACTCTAGTTTAGAGTTGATTATAGCTGAATATTTTAACCATGAAAGAATTTTTTGATACTTTTTGATATATTTTATTGGCATTATCAAAAGTTAACCTTGCCTGTCGGCGGTGGTGCACGCCTTTCATCCCAGCACTAGGGAGGCAGAGGCAGGTGGATATCTTTAAGTTCAAGGCCAGCCTGGTCTACAAGAGCTAGTTCCAGCACAGGCTCCAAAGTTACAGAGAAACCCCGTCTCAAAAAGCCAAAAAAAAAAAAAAAAAAGTTATCCTTGAAGATAGGAAGTTATTCAAAAATCATGTTCTCGGCTTGCCTATATGTTAGCACTATACAATAATTAAAATATCAACTGTGTCATAAAATGTATGGGAAGTTAGTATGTTAACATTATTTTATTCAAACGGTCGAACTGTTCATTCTATTTATTTTGTACTTGATATTTTGCTAAAAACTTATCTGACTACTACCTGGAAAGTTTGAAGAAAATTAATTGACTGGATCTCTTAAGAAAGAGCAGCGTTTAGAGACAGAGTGTTTGCTTCATTTTTAAGCTATTTTCTAAAATAAAGGATGTAGAAGATAAGTAACAAAAAAGAACATTACAGCCGGGCGGTGGTGGCGCACGCCTTTAATCCCAGCACTCTGGAGGCAGAGGCAGGCGGATCTCTGTGAGTTCGAGGCCAGCCTGATCTACAAGAGCTAGTTCCAGGACAGGAACCAAAAGCTACAGAGAAACCTGTCTCGAAAAATCCAAAAAAAAAAAAAATCCAAAAAAAAAAAAAAGCACATTACTCAGAAAATTTGAGTTTGATTTGTGTGCTGTCATTCTTGGCATAGCTTTTCTCCTTGTTACTTTGCTTAGCTCAGCTTCCAGCTGCATACCCAACCTCTCCCTCCTGTCGGTAGGTTAGTGTGGCTTATTTTAGGGAATGGGTGAATCTTTCTTCTCCCTTTCACTTTTTAATTCTGTGTATGAGTGTTTGTCTGCATGTATGTATATGCGCCACGTATGTGCCTAGTGCTTATGGGGGTATGAAGAGTGTCGAATCCTGGGGCTGCAGTTAGAGATGATCGTGTGGAACCCTGTGGGTGCTGGGAACAGAACCCAGGTCCTTTGAAAGAACAACAAGCACTCTTAACCACTGAATCATCTCTCTAGACCCGTTGCCTTAGTTAGGGTTTCTGTTGCAGAATAGAGACATTTATAGACATGAGAACTCTTATAAAGGAAAACATTTAATTGAGTGACTTACAGTTTCAGAGTTTTAGCCCATCATCGTCAAGGCAGGCCATGGCAGTGTACAGGCTGACTTGGTGATAGAGAAGGCGCTAAGAGTTCTTACATCTTGACTCACAGGCAACAGGAAGTGGTCTGTCTCACTGGGTGTGGCTTGAGCATATACAATACCTCAAAGCCCGCCTCCACAGTGACACACTTCCTCCATGAAGACCACATTTACTCCAACAAGGTCACCTCCTAATAGTGCCACTCCTTTTGGGGGCCATTTTCTTTCAAAGCACCACACCCAATTTCAAAAAATATTTTAATTAAAAAGTTGATGAGTGATAAGAAGATAACTGTTTTCAAGTTTCTACAGAGAATCCACTGAGAGTGTGCCCACTTATTGATGACACCAGTCATTTCCTTGTCTGTTCACCTAATGCTCTTTATCCTTGGGCCTGGTCAGGACCTGGTCTTTGGGTTTTTAGTAAGCAGCACAAGTGAGCTTTCTCCAAAGTGAACATGATGCCACGCTCTGGGAACCACAGCGAAAAGGACATCTGCTTGTATGTCCTCACCAATGACACACATGGCATGACAGTCTGTGGAACATGCTCAGTGTGCTTGTTAGCAGAGGATTGCCAATCAAAACAGGAAATGACGGGAGATAGCTCAGGGGTTAAGGCTGCTCCTGAAGAAGACCCAGGTTCAATCCCAGCACTCACAAGATAGCTCACAACTGTCTGGAACTCCAGTTCCAGGGGATCTGATGACCTACTCAAGCACCAGGCACACATAGGGTCACAGGCATACATGCAAGCAAAACACCCATATACATAAAACAATACGCACATATATATGTCTATATACATGCACCCAGACAACAAACAATGAGGTACTTCTGCATTCCCATGAGAATGCTGGGAATGACGTGCTACATGAGCTCCTAATTCACTTGGGACTGCAAAATGATACAGCCACTTTGGCAATTTCATAAGAAGATAAACATGTTTTTACCATATGTTATGGGATAAATGCTTCCGTTCTTTTCAAATGCCTCTGTTGATTCAACCCCCAGTTTGATGATGTTTGTACGTAAAACTTATGGAGGTAATTAAAGTTAAATGAGGTCATGGGGGCAGGGTCCTTATATGACACAGCACTGTCCTTATGAGGAAAGTTAGGGCGTGTGTACCATACCATGCACATAGCCAGTGTTTTGTTATCAATTACAAATAAATTCAGAAAGCACGCACACACATATGCATGCACACACATGGAAGGAAGGGGAGGAAGAAAATCGCAAAGAGGCCTTCTGTTGCTGCCATTTGAGGAAATAATGGCTATCTATAGACCAAGAGTCTGGCCTTCACCTGATATCAACTCAGGAAGCGCACTGACCTTGGTCTCCAAATCTGTGAAAAATCAAATTATGTTGTTTAAAGTACTCATCTATTCCAGGCATGGTGGTGCACATGAGAGGTAGAGGTGGTTGATCTCCTTGAGTTCAAAGTCAGCCTGGTTTATGTAGTGAGTTCCAGGATAGCCAGAGCTACACAATAGAGAGACGCTGTCTCAAATATAATAATAATAAAAATAAATAACACCCAGTCTAGGGTGTTTGTCTTGGAAGATTAGCACATGGGCTGACTCAGAGACCATGATCTCAAGTTCTTACCCAGAGGAGTTGGAAACCTCTGTTTCCCTGATGAAAATGCACGAGTGCTTATGACACTAATATTCCCCTCAAAGCTGGAAACAGATAAAGTGTGATACATCCAAACAATGGAATACTATTCAGCAATAAAAAGAAATGGGCTGATCATGGAAAGGCATGGTAGAACCTTAACTGTGTGTTGGCTAGTGGAAGAAGCCTGACATTCAGACAAGGTAAAACTGAAGACATTGAAAACGTCCTTGACTGTGGCGGACTTGGCAGAGTGTGGGAGGGTGATGGAGCGTAGCGGAGTTTTAGTTTAGTCAAACTGTTCTGTGTGGTGATGCCATGATGCTCTTGTGAGAAAGTACGGTGTCAGGATGGCATTTATGAGTTTGCAATGTGCCATTGCTGATTTATCCGTTGTAGCAAATGTGCTCGCAGTGCAGAATACTAACAAGGAAAACTCAGGTGAGATGGAGGAGCAGACAGAACGTGCGCGAGTCCTGTTCTCTCGGTCAGATTTTCTGACACAGGCTGGAGAGTTTGTTTGCTCAGTCGTTAAGAGCACCGCCTGCTCTCTCAGAGGATCCCAGGCTCAAGTTCTAACAACGGCAGATCGCAACTCTCTGTAATTCTAGTTCCACTAGAATTTTTACTTACTAGAAATAAGTAAAAATAAAAGCAGCTCTGTATAGTTTTCTGAAATCTCAAATGTTCTAAAATATACAGACTATTGATTTCAAAAGGGGGATTATATTTTTGTTCATGTTTGCTTTGTTTTCAAAAGAATTGGAATTAAGGAAAATAAACTCAAACTTTTCATTGCAGTGGGTTGAAATCAGATGTAGGTTTTTTTTTTTTTTAACAAATATGAGGGCTTGGAGCACACCTATAATCTCTGCACCAAGGAAGCAGAAGAGGTAGGAGGATATTGTGAGTTTCACAGTTTAAAGGCAGCTTGGGCTACTTAGAACAGCCCGCTAAGGGAAGCAAGATGGAGGGAGGTTGAAGGGAGAATGCTGGAGTGTCTTTTCCTGGTCGACTCTCATTTCGAGAAGGAATGAGAGGCAATGCTATTGCTTTCTACCTAACTGGAAAGCTACGTCCGTAATGGAATATCGACTGTGGCGTGTTTCCCTGGTACCTGTTAGAATTGTGTGCTGTTTTCCATGCATTGTGGAAGATCAGTAGTATTTCTGCAGCTGCTATGGGTTCTGTGCAGTCCAGTCTGCTAGCTGCCGGTCCCGACAGCTTGAGCGTTTTAATCTCATCCTCGTTCTGCATCTTGAGACCTGCCTTTTAGATGTGTTCGGAATAAAGCCAACCACTCCAAGAGCTAAAAGAAGTGCGTGGTCTCCTTTAGTTAAAAAAAAGTTTCAAGTGAATTTCTAGTGTGAATTAAGGAGACTTAGGCTGCCTTTTTAATCATTAAAGTGGCCTCTTAGAGCTCCTGATTTAATGAAAAGATAAAAATGTTTTGTAATTAGCAGATCAAAGCGCTACTGGGGCTGATGTTTACATTGTCAGTATGTAAATGAAACTTCTAAAGGGATTGAAAAGAATTTGTTTTAATACCTCTTTAATTTTGTTTATGTAATTCCTTGGCTGAAAATTCTCTCCCCTCTCTCTTCGCATCGACAGTTCTAAGGGAAGCTTCCCCCTCGCCACTCTCCCTGTGTCAGGGAACTTAGCAGGGTTGGAGCTGTGGCGCCTTATCATATTTAAGTCAGGTTGAGTTCACCTTACTTAAAACAACAAGGTGATATTGAAAGGTTGGCTCACCAACTCTAAAACATAAAGGAATCCATTGATGTATTTGAAAGCAGTGTCAGAAGATTGAGTGTGCCTGTTGTAATCTTGCACTAGGATTTGGCACTATTCTGTGTAAATTAACAAGTACAGTGTGACTTAGCTTGCACAGCTCCTTGGACGTGCAATCACAAATACTAGTGATTGTGAGGGATTGGTTCCAGAACCTCCATCCCCATCCCAAATACTGTAGAATTTTCATATGACTTTCACATCCCTCTCCCATTAAAAATCTTCTACAGATCATTTATAGCTAATACGATGTCTTAGTTACTTCTTAGTACCTTCACGAAATACTGTAAGTCAACTTATAAAAGAAAGCATGGTATTTGGGGTCATGGTTCACAGAAATTAGAGTTCATGACCATTAAGAGCTGTTGCAGCAGCTGAGAACTACATCTGATCTATCTCAAGGAGGCAGATAACTGATGTGGAATGGCATGGGCTTTTGAAACCTTGATGCCTACATCCATCCTATGCTTCCTTCAACAAAGCCACAGGTCCTACTCTTTCTCAAATAGTTCCACCAACTGGGACCCAACCAATCAAATATATGATACTATGGGACCCATTCTCATTCAAACTACCACATATACTATAAATGCTTAAATTGTATTGTTCAAGGAATAATGACAGATATCTATATATGTTCAGGACAATATTTCATTAGAATTGTTCATTTTTTAAAGCAAGTGTTTACTAATCAGTATATATATATTTGCATGCATGATGGCTTGTTTGCACATGCATGTATTAGCTTGCATGTGTAAGTCAAGAGAACTACCCTTGGGCATTAGTTTTCTCCTGGCACCTTCTACCCACTTACTAGCTAACAGTTTTACTTACTGAATTGTGTGTGTGTGTGTGTGTGTGTGTAATTGTGCACACACATGAACTGATTCAGTTCATCCCTGGTTAGCAATCCAGGACTCAACATTATATATATATATATATATATAGTGGACAGGGTCCTGATCAAATTGTTCAAAGCAGTTTCATTAGAGAATTATTCAGGACAGTTCGTCATGGGTGTGAGAGAGGCTCATGAAGCCCGGCTCCCTTCCTTCCTGAGGAGCTGGGGTGAGGGCGGGGTAGGGGTGAGTCATTTTCTTCAGTGGTGTGGCCACTGGTATCTTGCCTGTGCTACAGTCAGTAACCCACAGCCCATGCTTGGATGAGGAACCCTAATTAAACTCAGCCACAAAGAGGTGAGCAACCACGGGAAGAAGACAGGTGGGGGAGAGGAGACGGGGAATAAAAATGACAAATACGTTATGTACGTGTATGTAATTATCAAGGAATTAAAGAAGTTGTCCAAAAAGTGTCCTAAAAGCTTGCTTATCAAGAGTGTCAGCTCTTCAGTGGTAACTCCCAATTGGAATTGCATCAAGGCAAAGAAAAGAACTTGAGGGATTCCATGGAAGAATAGCTTCCAAAAAAGGTCCAAACTGAGCATAATAAAAAGTTAGATTAGGTAGCAAGCAAGGGTTAAATGAATGGAGAGAAGGGAGTTTGATCTTAACCTTTGTTGTTGTTGTTTGTTTTGAGGAGTGAATACCTATTCCATGCTCACAGCGAAGAGTGGGGAAGGTGGGAACGAATGGCATTGTGGTTTTGCGCTGGTCCTGCATGCCTGTGAATGAATTGGACAGGTAAGCTGTGTATAATGACAGGCTGTGCTAGGCCAGAGACCTGGGGTCTTGCTCAGGCGACAGGCCAGGGCTCTCTATTTAATGGGCTTCATTAGCTTAACTGAAACAGGAGCTGGCGCTTGCTGTTCACTGCATGCAAGTCCAGTGAGATTTAATTAGTTCTACTTACACGAGGCTACCTGGGCTGCCATCTGAATCTAGCCTGGAACCATCTTTCTGAAAAGAACAAAAGATAGGGTTGGGCGTGGTGGCGCAGCCTTCAACCCCAGCATTTTAGAAGCAGAGGCAGGTAGCTCTCTTGAGTTCAGGGTCAGCCTACTCTCCATAGTAAATTCCAGGACAACCGCAGCGACTTAGTGAGAAAAAACCAAAACGAAAACCAAGCAACAGCAGAAACAACCAACCATCCCCAATCTCCCAACAACAAATGAAATCCCCCATTAATAAATGAAAAACAGAAAAACACCTTAGCAAACCATAACCTAATAAAAGGGGCTCCTTACTTCTCCGCCTTAGAGTGTTGGGGAGAAGGGGTCCTGCCTCTGTTCTTGGTTCCCCAGTGGGTCGGCAGGATGGAGGCCTTTCCAGCATGTCCTGCCCTTTCCTTGTCTCCTACTGGGCAAGGCTTAGGTTAAAGAAGAGCCCACTCTTGTTCTAACCGCAAGACTGCTTCCCCATGACTTTCCCACTTGACCGTGTCCTAGAAAATTAAAACATATCCTTAAAATGACTCTCAGCAGCTTCCCAATGGGTTGTGTTTTGATTCCCTGTTTGTCAGAATTGCTAATGATAAGTGAGATGTCCCCTCAGGTGCACGCTGTAAATAGAAGTGTAACGAGCGTAGTAAAACTCATGTAACTTTCAGTCGCCTAATAGCTCCACGCAAGGAGGTAAAAAGAAACAAATTGAAGCTCATTTCATTGATGTAACTATTTATGTGGATGTGTGTGTGCGCATGTCTGTTCATGTGTGTCAGTGCTCATGGAGGGCAGCACGAGTGTCCGACACCTGGAGCTGGTTACAGTCGTGAGCCAAAGGGTGTGGGGGCTGGAAACCGACCTTGGGTCTTCTGGAAGAGCAGCAAGTGTTCTTAACTGCTGAGCCATAACTTCAGCTCAGTGACACATTCTTTTGAGTCAGTGTTACAGTATGTACCCCAAGACGGTTCTCAAGCTGTAGCTCATTTCTAACACATGTTCTTGAAGTGGTGGGATTACAGGCATGTGGTACCATACCTAGGTAAAGTGTATTTATAGTTATTTTAGAGACAGGGCCTTCTCTGGCTCAGGCTGGCCTCTCCTTTGAGTAGCCTCCAGATCTTCTAATTGTGTTTTCTATTTCTATCTTCCTATGATTCCCTTTCTAAAGAATACCCTTTGCTAATCATGAGAATGTAAAGGAACTTTCTTCTCCTTCCTTCCTTCCTTCCTTCCTTCCTTCCTTCCTTCCTTCCTTCCTTCCTTCCTTCCTCCCTCCCTCCCTCCCTCCCTCCCTCCCTCCCTCCCTCCCTCCCTCCCCCTCCCTCCCCCTCCCTCCCTCCCCCTCCCTCCCCCTCCCTCCCCCTCCCTCCCTCCCTCCCTCCCTCCCTCCCTCCCTCCCTCCCTCCCTTCCTTCCTTCCTTCCTCTTTCCTTTTTTGTTCTTTAGGCCTAGATTCTCCTGTTGATAGCATCAGCTGCTCTAATATACTTTAGCAGGGAGGGATTTGATAGAGGGATTAGGTGCTTAATATATCTTGAAGGGGCAGAAAGGACTGCCGTGGGCTGACTTTCTAGGAATGACACCTAGAATGAAATTGTAGAGCTGGCCTGTCAAGAGAACTGCAAGGCCTGCTGGGAAAGGCTAGCTGAGCAGCCAAGCAGCTGCTCCTTGTCCTAGCAGCCTGTTTCAGGAGCTGTAGTCCCCTGCTGGCTACTCAGTGTGGTTGTCAACTACACTTGAGGCCGAGGACTGACTGGCAGCCCTGTAGTGTTAGGAGCTCAGCCCAACCACAGAATTTCCCTCTGACTGTCTCATCTTTTCCAGTGGTCTTTGGCTTGAGACGCTGCCCTTCAGTGCGCTAAGTGTAGAATGTGTTCCATGAGCAAGTGTGCACCCATTGCTCAAGTGGTTAGCATGTAGGCGTGAAAGTCAGAGAGTGGTCACTGGTTAGCATGTGGGCGTGAAAGTCAGAGGTCAGGTGACTCTCCGAGGCCTCAGGACTGTTAGTCTTAATGGGAGGGTTTACTAGATTTAAAGTTCTGTGAGCTGAGATGACGCTTTGGAATGAAAGCCGTGTTTTCTTCTCTGGAGGGTGGTTTTGATTTTTCAGGTCAGTGTCTCTGGAAAGATAAGAACAAATCTTCAGATTCCTGAAAGGAACCGATTACGTAATGGTTTGAAGGATCCCAGAGCTCAACTCCACAGGTTCAGTATGTCAGTGTCGTTCCCCTTGGCAGGTTCGTGTTCCTGCCTCGAAACTGATGCTTTCTTGCAACTGAGTGTTGAGCCCTTTATAATGACAAGAAGGAACCGCTGAGACTTCTGCTGTCTTCCCTGGGTTAGTAACTAGTCAGATCCAGGGATAAGTCATCACAAAGAGCGATGTGCTGTTCTGGAGCCCACGGTAGAAGGGAGTATTTCTTAGACCTTCTCTGGGACATGTGTTGCAGAACCTACCCTGGGTCACAGGTTCAGCATCTACACTATAGTGACTCTCAGAAGAATTGTCCTCTGCAGAATATGTGGCCATTAAATACAGCCATCTTTCAGTGTCTTCAAGGGACCGATTGCAGGTGCCCCATAGATAGGAAAATCCAAAGATGCCCAGGTCTTTCATTTAAGTGGAATAACCTTCCCGTGTAACTCATGTACATCCTCTTAAGTACCGGAGTCATATCCAGATTACTTTTAATACCAAACAGAATGTAAATGCTATTGTTTTAAATATTGCATTTCTGAGGAATACTGAAGAATAAAGGAAGCCCATGGATGCTTAGTGCAGATCATTAACAATTTCTTTTAGCGTGCAGTCGGTTGAATCCACAGCCCTAGAACCGTTATGCTGGCTGTAATTTGAAAACTCAGGCTCTGGAATCAAGTTCAGTTAAACACTAGTCATTCTTCTCTGCCTGTACTTGAGATCTTCAGCATGTCTCCTGTTGATCAGCATACGGAAGGCAGTGGGTCATTAGTGCAGATGAGCTTCAGAGTCCTCAACTCCCGGCTCGTCAGAAATAGGAATGATCAGGCCTTCCCTCCAGCCTGTTGATTCAGAGACTCTGGGCACAGTGCCCCAAACTCAGCAGTCTGCTTTTTAATAAGTCCTCTGATTTTAATAATTGATATGAGGATTCAGTGTTCTCCTAAGTATCCTAGTCTGGTCTGTGTCACTCCAAATCAACAAATGAGCAAAAATACAACATGTTTTATATTGGGCAGATTCTCTTAAGCTCATCTGTAAATGGGAAAATGCAGTTTTGGCTTTATGGAGGACTAAATGAGATAGATGGTTTCTGTCATAATTAACGTCATGTATGAGATGAGTTCAGTAATTAATTATCATTATTATGTATTTATAAAAATCATCTGCGAGGTTAATTCCATGTCATCAGGGTTAGACTTCAGCTTATTACAATTTTGTTTTAATCTAAAATTAACTGTACTTGAATTTCCTTTAGATCTATCTATCTATCTATCTATCTATCTATCTATCTATCTATCTATCTATCTATCTATCTATCTATCAGACATGGTCCCAGTATTTAGCTCTGGGTGCCTGGAACTGATTGTATGGTCTAGGCAGGCCTTGAACTTAATGAGATTTGCCCGCCTCTGCCTCCCAAGTGCTGGAATTAAAGGCATTTGGTACTGCCTTACTGTTGACTTATTTACTTATTTGTTTTTTGAGGCAGTTCCTCTGTGTTGTTCAGGTGGCCCTTGAATTTCTGCAGTTGAGCAAATCTGCCTTAGGCTCCAGGTTACAGGGTAGTAGTTTTACCCTGACCAAAGTCTCAGACATGGAGGAAGCTGTAAACAGACTGACATCAAAACCAAGTATCTTGAAGTCATCTTGCACAGCAGCCTGCAGAGACTTCTTTTTTAATTTTTAAAAATTTTATTATCATTTTATTACTTAAAAAACTTTAAAAAACTTTAAAAAAGGTTTTGTTTAAATTTATAACGATGATGGTCTCATGATATTCTCATGTGTATAATGCATTTTTATCATATTTATCTTACATTAATGCCCTCACACACCCTCCTCTGAGACACTTTATTTTGTCTGTGCATATATGCTTTTTTAAAGGGAAAAAGTGTATCTATGAGTAAAAAAAAAAAAACATTTGTTTGATTAATGAGAGGCTTTGTGGGTTTTTTTTTTTTTTTTTAAAGATTTCTTTATTATGTATACAACATTCCTTCCTTGTATGCTTGCATGCCAGAAGAGAGCGCCAGATCTCATTGTAGATGGCTGTGAGCCACCATGTGGTTGCTGGGAATTGAACTCAGGACCTCTGGAAGAACAGTCAGTGCTCTTAACCTCTGAGCCATCTCTCCAGCCCGTGGATTTTTTTTTTTTGTGTGTGTGTGTGTGCTTTTAGGAATAGAACCAAGGATCTCAAGTGTGCTAGACAAGTATTTCCCATCTCCAGATGGAGGCTTCTTAGTGTTAATTTCCCTTCATATAAATAATAACAACAACAACAACAATAAAAACAACAATAACAACAAACTAACTCATGAGTTTTTGTTGTCCCTAAAACTAAACAAGTGGAATGAGAAATCTTGAAGTTATTATTGTTAATTAACTTTTAATTGACATACTCTTATACTTCTTGGAGTATAATGTTTTTGTTATTACATATATGGTGTGGAATACTGATGTTAAGTTAATTAAATTACCTACTATCTCAGACGCTTTTTCAAACAGATGTATTTATTTTTACTTCATGTATGAGTGTCTTCCCTGTATGGGTATATATGTACTGCATGTATGTCAGTAGAAGCCAAAAGAAGAGGGTGCTGGATGCTTGGATCTTTGGGAACTAAAGATGATTGCGGGGGGGGGGGGGGGTGCAGGGAGAATTTCAGACATACAAATGTTGTGCTTCAGTTTTCTAAAGCTGGAACCTTATTTGGACCTTTGTTTTGCCTAAAAGATAGCATTCATTGTCATAGCCCACACTCAATTACTGTTAAATGCCAACAGTCCTAAGTAATAACGTGAAAGGATTTTTATCTACAAAAGTATGAGATGTTTTCTTGGTTCGTGTTACTTTGTTGACATATTTACTGTGACCAATGGGTTGGTGTGTTATATTGGTTATATAGAAAAATGTACATTGTGATGATAAGCAGTATAGATAGAATAAGATTTTTATAAAAGCCACCATGTAGGTGCTGGGATCCGAACTTGGGTCCTCTGTAGGAGCAGCAAGTGCTCTTAAATGCGGAGACATCTCTCGGGCCCCAATCTCATACTTTTTGTAGTGAGACCATTAGAAGTTATGTTTATCTAGCAAGTTTAAAATGCAGATACATCATTATTAACTGTGGTCACCAAGCTCTCCATAACTTACGCTCCCCTTCCACCGTCCACCAAGTGAGTCCAGTCCCTGGTCACACTGTGCAGCTGAGTGTTACCTTTTTTTACACTCCATGTTTAAGTGAGGTTATGCAGTATTTGCGTTTTGATATTTGGCTTATTCCGCTTTGGTCATTTATGCTTTTGCGAGTGAGGAGGCTCTCCCCTAAAGGTTGGCTGACCTTGTGTGTCTGCACACACCTTTATTTATTTGCCGGCTTGTGGCACCTGCTACTCTGTGCCTTGGCTTTGTGAACAAGGCTACAGTGAGCGAGGAGCGCCAGTATCTCTGGGGCGGTGTGCAGGGTTTCCCCTTTCTCCGTGTGCTCGCCAGCATTCGCTCTCTTCTTGAGATTGGAAGAAAGCCACTTTAGCATGTGAGGCGCTGTTTCTAACGTGCGATTCTCGGATGTTGACCGTTTCCCACAAGCCTCTTGGCTACTGCCTGTCTTAGAAATACCTAGTGAAGTGTTTTTGTTTTTGTTTTTCTTCCCCATTTTAATAAATTTTTTGTTTTGCTATTGAGTTTAGTTTCTCATTTATTTGTATGTTAGTATTTTTCAGATTTGCACATATTTTCTTGCATTCTATAGGATGTTTCTTCACCGTGTTACTTCTTTACTGGGCAGACTTTTCTTCAATGTGCTGTAATCCTGTTGGTCTGGTTTCACTTTTGCTGCAGTTACAAAGTGTCTTTGGGAAGGGACATGCTTTTGTTGGCAGTTCAGAAACTCACCTGCGTTTGTTAATACCTACTAAAAATACTCATTTCCGAATCCCAATAGAACTGTATGAAAATAAACGTATGCCCAAAGGGAGGTTGTGTGTATGTGTGCATACCTGTGAGGGTCTTTGTCTTGCTCCTCTTACTAAGTGACCGCCTTTCTCTGCTGCAGTGACAGGCCTGTCTGCAGTGAGTAAGAAGCCCTGGGTTTTACCCACAGTTTCTTAACTTTGTAGGAAATGCAGTCAGGCAGTTGTGGAGTTAGTTTACACGGTCTGCCCGTGACTCATCTTCAGGCAGTGGCTTTTTTCACATTAGACTTTTAAAGGTCAGAGTTCTTAGTCCTTAACCCCACATTCTAAGTAAGAATCAAAAGGAGTTTGAAAGGGGGTGGAGGGGAGGGGGGAGGAAGAAGAGAGGAATTTGGGAGGGAGGCTGGATTGGGGCCAGTAGGTTTTCCCTTTAAAGGGTTGTTTTTCAGAGAACAATCAGTTTTGCTATGATTTCCCAGAATTACTAACTTGAAACTTTCTGTATTTGACAATGCCGTTCATGAAAGTTGGGCTTTTGAAGTTTTAATTTTGTTTAAACCTTTGATTTCTTTATCATACCAACAGTCACAGAGAGTTCTTAAATGTTCAGCGTACCTTTTCCCATGTGTGTCATAAATGTACATGCATGCACATCTCCTTTGTTGTAGACATGCTAAGAATCTTATTTAAGTAAAAATACTTTGAAAGTCATTAGCTTGAAAAAATGCAAAAATTTCTTATGGGTGCAGGAGAAGTAGTTTTCATGTTTGAAAGTGTGGTGTTTTAGCCTTACTGATTTTAATTTCACCTACACTGGAATCAGTGACCAACACTGAAAACAGAAAATCCTTTTAGTCTTCAGTTACATTTTATTACTACCAGGCTAGTAAGGTCGATGGGAGAAAATTGAGACACCCTGACTGAATTCTCCGGAATTCTGACTGCTAGTCCGTGTTTAAATAAATGAAACAACTGCCAGCAGCTCACAGAATTTTTTTTGTCCCTGGGACAGATATGGTGTCCTGGCGTTTTTCATATTCTATTATCAAAGCCAAGGTCTAGAACTTTAAGTGGGTAGTTGGCACTGGAATAATAAAATGCCAAACAAAGCCTATCTGAAAGTCCAGTAAAGTTAAATTACAGCATTGCGGAATAAGAGAATTACTGAATTAAATCCCCCAAATTTGGGGATCTTCACTCTGAAGATGTATTGTGTGGGAAGAAGAGAGGGAAAGGGGTGTAGGCTAGCTGGGGCATTCCTCGGCTCGCCAGATGAACAGCCAGGTTTTTGTGAAGTAGGAAGAGTACTTGGTGGAAGAGACCCATTGCATCATGGGAGGAAGCTTGACTGAACTTCTGATCCTTGTTGAGGATTGAGCAGGGATGCCACCTGCTCTACCTATAAGTAGGTACGGTTAGCTCGCTTAGGAGGAACCAGGAGTGGGCTACTGAAAGTAGCTAGAGGAAGAATTCTCAGAGCCATGGAAAGGAGAGCTTCCAGGAGGTGACCGCCTCACGCACCCCCACGTCTTTCTAAAGCTGCTGTTGTAAGTGCTGAGGGCTCCACCACATTTTCCTTAGTTCCTCTTTGTGGGGTTTTATTGTAGTTCGTCATGATCAGCTTGCACACTTCTTGTAATGTCAAGCCTAATTCCAAAAGTTGTAAAGAACCCCCTGTGTAATTGTCGTCCTGATGGCTCTAAACCTTTGGGAAGTCTGGAGACATCTTGGTAAGTGTCGTGATTGGGTGTTTATAGTGTGGGAGTGGAAATGCTGGCTGTCCAGAGTGGACATGACCATGTCTGCGGAGCAGTGAGCTACATTTTCAAGGACCAGCTGGGCTTAGTGGGTCTAGAAGTCAGTTTCTGCTCATCAGCAGCTATGCTGAGTACGCTCTCTGGCTTCTCCGAGGCTCAGTGTTTATAAAATGGAAGTAATATTTCTTTACAGCATTTGTGAATGATACAGTGTCCGTTGTTGGTACTGGTCTTACTGGGGTTTGTAGTGTTGTTAAATAAACTCTTCCTAGCGTGTCCCATCTATCTGTGCTTTCCTCGTTGATTGGAGAGATGGGCGGGGGAAGTATAAATTGCTGTTCTCACAGAGTTAGATTGAATCCAAGGCCACAGACAGTTTTCTTTGGGGGATTCTTTTGAAATAGATTTTACACCCCTCCCTTTCAGGTAAGAACTAGTTTTTGTATTTATCTCTTTTTGCATCTTAAGCCAGAGATGTGATTCTCAGATCCTTAGTTGGAATCCATACTCTTGCTCACCTCACTGTGATTAAATTCTCTGAACCTGAGTTTCCTCTGTTCTGAAGTTAATACGGTACTTCCTGTTAGGACTATCAAGAGGATTAGGTGGAAATACAGACAAGTTATTTGTACATAGCAAGGGCTCAGTCAGCTTTAACTAAAAGGGAAAGATGACCCCTTTTTTAAACAGAGGCTCTTTCCCCTCAGGTAAAGGAATTTATTATTTGTTTTAATTTCTGTTGGGATGTCTTTGCCACATTCTTTTCATTCTATACTTGTATCCTCATTTGAAAGGATGTAGGTTCGGGTGTGTGTGTGTGTGTGTGTGTGTGTATGTATGTGTGTGTGTGCCTTGAGGCACACTAGTTTGAAGTGTAGATCTTGCCCCAGCTTGGTTTGGTGGGATTGACATGGCTGTCTGCAGAAGAGGGTCTCACCAGAAATGTTTTGAAGCACTATCATGATAATAATATGTATTCTATTCATGTTCTATTTGTGTTTGAGACAGGGCCTCATGTAGACCAGACAGGTTGGTTCCTAACAGTTACTAGTTCCTAACTGATGATGACCTTGAACTCCTGGTCCTCCTGCCTCTACCTCCCACTTTCTGGGTCCACACCACCACACCTAGGTTTATCTGGAGCTGTGTCTCAGACTGAGGGATTGGTGCATGCCAGGCAAGCACACTATCTGAGCTACATCCCAGCCTTTCTTTCTTTCTTTCTTTCTTTCTTTCTTTCTTTCTTTCTTTCTTTCTTTCTTTCTTTCTGTCTTTCTGTCTTTCTTTTTTTCTTTCTTTCTGGTTTTTTTCAGACAGGGTTTCTCTGTAGCTTTGGAACCTCTCCTGGCACTAGCTCTTGTGGACCAGGCTGGCCTTGAACTCAGAAATCCACCTGCCTCTGCCTCTGCTGGGATTAAAGGCGTGTGCCACCACCATCTGACCATGGCGCCTCTCTCTCTCTCTCTCTCTCTCTCTCTCTCTCTCTCTCTCCTTTAGTTTTTTGAGATAGGGTTTCTCTGTAGTTTTGGAGCCTGTCCTGGAACTACCTTGTAGACCAGGCTTGCTTCGAACTCACAAAGATCCTCCTGCCTCTGCCTCCCAAGTGCCGGGATTAAAGGCATGCGCCACCACCGCCTGGCAGGTATTTATTTTTTAAACACAGAGATGGTGTGATTTTTGTGGAAAAGCTAACAGAAGAAAGCAAGAAAGTCCTTGATTTCTACCACCAAGAAACCATTAATATTCACACTTTGTTACATATACTTTTGCTCACTCATTATCATGGAAATGAAAATATTCAGAAAAGTAGAATATTATAATAAATCCTTTGCATCAGTTTTCAGATTCAGGAATTATTAACTTACTATCTTGTGTCATAAAATGCCTCACCCAAACCTCATTTCTAACTAAATTAATTTTGAAATCATTCCTAGAATCTTTCCATTTAGTCCATAGAAGCGCCTCAGCGGCATATACTTTTGAAATGCTATTTATCACAGTTGCTATCACCCACATCCTCTGTTACTTCAGGACATATTAAGCTTTTATTTCCGGTGACTGTATTTAACTCTTCCTAGCTAAGGTTCCTTACTTTGGAAATATCAGTGAGCTGCATAGAATCGGGACTGCGAGTCACTCTCTCGATTATCTATAAAGGCCATTCTGGATGGGAAACAGAAGTGTGAATTCTTGTGGGTAGTGGGGGAGTTGGGAGGTGGGTATTAAGAGTTAATAAACTCTATCCTCAACCACAACAGAATAAGGAGCTGTTAGCTTTCCAGACTAGATGCCATGTATTGGTTTATGTAGCTTTCTTGATTCTGAGCTATCAGATCTGTTCATTTAAAAACGTGTTACTATGAGATATACCCATTGTCTTGGTGTTCCTCTTTCTGTAGATATGGATAATGATGTTAATGTGGCCAGAAATATTTTTGTTGACCACATTGTAAGATGCTTCTCGAGGGAAATCTTGAAGTTACTTTTCTTTGGGGTCCTGGCAAAGAACAGACAAACTAGTAAAGATAACTGACTCAATTCCAAATTCCATGCTGAAGACTCAAGTTTACTAACAAAGTTGAATGTAGAATCTCGACTACGTATTTTATGTTTAGTCCTGTTTTTGCTCGGGGTGATCATTGGTTGGTAACTTTGAGATTGCAGCTTGGATGACTAATAACTTTTTTAAGAAGTTGGAAATGGTGAAAAATTTGTGCTTCACAATTGAGTTATTTGCTAATCAGTTAACTAAAACATCAAACAGTCTTACTGGAAAAAGTACTCCTTTCAGCTCTTGACATTAGAAACGTGTGATTCAGCTGCCTGGAGAAAAGACTTACTCTAATTTGAACTTTTTAGCCCTATGTCTTACTATCTCTTTTCTTAAAAGTTTTGGAACCTTTGAATGATAATATTTTCTCTTTTGGTCAGATCCTGAAATTACAGCTCTTTTTGTCACCTAAAATATGTTCACACATTTTCAAATGTGCTTCTAACATAGTGTGAACCTATGAGTAACCTATTTCACAAAGACGTGGATGCCTTTCGAGCTCTAGAGGCAGTTGCTGGGATGTATTTTGAAGATAATTAGCAGGACTGCTTTTGAGATGCAGTAGTTAACAGTACATAACAGCCTGCATAATCCTGAGCAGATCTGGTCTGTTGTGTTCCCTCCCTCCCTCCCTCCCTCCTCCCTCCCTCCCTCCCTCCCTCCCTCCCTCTCCTCCTCCTCCTCCTCCTCCTCCTCATCTTCCTTTTCCTTGTTTTGGTTCTTTTTTCTCCTCTTACTCCTACTCATTTTTTTTTAATAAGAAAGAGTTGCTGCTGTGCTCAATATCCCTGTGCTGACCCTCACTAACCATTTGGTTATTTTGTACCACCTGGAGCTCCACTGTCACGTGCTTTCTGACCCTCCAGTCCTTTAGCCCTCAGATAGCATAGACTCTGACCTGTTTACAAACACAGCTATTTAGTTTCTCCTGTGTCCAGAGCCACTCTGAGTACTCCCCTCTGATCATTGATTGGATGTGTTTTTCTTGAGGAACTATTTGTTTCAGCAGTGTGCCAGGCACTAGATGCCTGTGCACATAAGGAAACTCCTGTTCTCATGGAGTGTGAAGCCTGTTAGCTGTGATCGCCTGGAAGCAGAAAGAGTGTGCCTGTGTTACTGCAGAGATCACATATTTAACGAGGCTTCGAGGGAGGTGAGAGGATCATTTTTACTGTACATGCTAGTTTTATTTGAGTTTGTGGGCATATATTACTCATGCTGTTAAAACAAAGAGAAGATGTCTAATGATAGTTTCAAGAAGTGTGTGAAAAACATCGGGAAAGTGGTTAGCTCTGTGGGGAGAATGAGGTAAGAAACAGCCCCTCTGTCCCCAGTAGTGGAAACTGAACTCAGGTCCTTGTATATGCTAGACAGATGCTCAACCACAGTGCTACTTCCCCAGATCCCAGGGAATACTTTTTCTTCCCTCCTTTAAAATTATATATTTATTCATTTGGCACGAGTGTGGAAGGTCTGAGGACACTTGGTGGGCGCTGGCTCTCTCCTTTCGTCATGCAGGTTCTGGGGATTGAATTCAGGTTGTTGTTGGGTTTTTAGTAAGCTCCTTTACAGGCTGAGTCATCTTTGGGAGTAGAGCGATCGCATGAGCAAGTACATTCTTTTGGCGCTTGTGATACATTTGATGCAATAGATGTAGTCTATGTGACATTTTTGTGAAGTCGCTATACTTGATGGCTTGATTTCCAGTGAACCTGGAAAAAATTAAAACATTCCTGACACGGGTATCTAGCAGAGTTGGACTGTGGTCAACTGTCTTTCAAGTCCTAGTTATGTGGAAGGCCACCAGGAGGCAATGCATTAGACCGGGTGAGAACCTGGGGCGTGTCTCTAGCAGCGATCCTAGAACATGAACAATCAGGTTACTTAGTCTAGGGAGGTACTGAAAACTTTCCTTTTTGAGTTTTTCATAGTAAGTATTCCCTGCTGAGGGCACAGCTGCATGACATGTTAGTGCTTCTTCGTCATCCCTCCCAACTGTAGAGCATGGTTGTCTCAAAGTGTTGTGAGTCCTGAGTAGATCGCCATACAAACCGGCCAGCGACAGGAAACACATCACTGGGAATGAATGCTTTGACAATGAATGCCTGGTGAGCTATCCTTGTATTCCCCCAGTTGGTGGGAGAAAACTCAGTGCAGGGGGTGGGGGTCGCATGGTTGGGCAATGAACAGATACTTTCCCCAATCTGTGTGAAACAAAGAACAGAATCCATTCCTCTAAGCATCAATGCTGTAGCAGTAGCGTTTCTGAAAGTTGCCAGGTGGTTTTTCTTTTTGTTGTTGTTACTCTGTAGCTTTTCACAGATGTATGATAGGTACAAGAGCTGACGTTTGTGTAGAAAGTAACCATGTTAAGTGCCACCTGGACGGTGCTGTTTTCCCCCTTTGCCTGTTGGGAGAATAGATGGCTCAAGGGATTAGTGATCGGAAGTGGAGGTTTTCACATTCGTTCAGATTTGACCTTGGTCAGTGATGCTTGAAATTCAGTACTATTTAATAGGCATTAAGAGAACCCACTTTTTGATCCACTTCCAGTGGATAAATGTCCATAGTTCTTTAATGCCATAGTTGCGGAACTAATTGGCAGAATTAAATGATTTAAGAACTTTACTCCCCCTTTGCTCTCGGAAACTAGTTGGTTGTTGTTTCAATCAGAATCTAAGAGATGACTGGGGCTGTTCTGAGGATCTGAGACCAAGTTAGCCTTTGTAGCCTCTCTACCGGGAGAACTGTGTGCCCTGAGTCTTTCTGTAGGTAAAGCT